>NW_015386927.1:16667-21150 GCF_001527695.2 Protobothrops mucrosquamatus | reverse complement strand
AACCAAACAATGCATGGATGTGTCTTTTAACTTAAATAGCAGCTGGATGTTAAGAATAGACCTACTGGTGCAGCTTTTCTAGCCTCAAATTACTTTTGCACACCAAACTGCTGTTAAAGGTACAGTGACAATCAGATGCAAAACACATCCCTAGACAAATCCAAGGACAGGCTTTCACAGTGCATGCCTAAAATAGCACCCAGAAAGATGGATTGTCTTTATAGGATTAACTGAGAGAATCTAAAGATCCCTAAAATATGTTCTCTGGTCACTAAGATTTCAAGCATCACGGTAATAGCTAGAAAAAGGAAGAAGCAACTGGAGAAAAATGATAGGAAAATAAGAGGGGACTAGGATTTTGGGAAAGTCACACAGAGGAGTCAGCTGCCAATCGGACAGAAGTGCTGCTTACCCATATGTATAGCCTGGGGGCAGTGGATAAGGAATATGGTATCGGGGCATCAGGAAAAAGGTGCGAACTAAGTGCCAGGCACTGCAGGCAGACATGAAGAAGAACATGGCTCCCAGGGAGAGGCCTTGCTCATACAGGAGCTGAGGACAAACAACGTATTCCAAGATAAGCTGGCTGTATTTTAACGCTCCTACCGTGTGCGCCAATCCCCGAGTGCCTGCAGAAATGTAGCAAGGAAGATGGAAAGGCTTCAGTTCCCCCTTCCCATTTGCTCTATCCTGATCATTAACAGGTCCTTCTCAGAAGATGAGGGCAGCTTCTGAAATGGTTGGGCAATTTTTTGGTACCACCACTGAACATGTTTAAAGGGCCCATTGCCAGAGTGAGAGGGACAAGGATGCAAATAGGACAACGCTAGGTCATTGATGTGAGCGATGATGAGATTTCATGTGTTTTCCTGGGTAGTTTGAGAAAGTTTTTTTTTACATGCTTCCTAATTCAAAAAGGGAAAAAATGGCTCTGGGCCCAAGAAAAAAAAAGCAATTTCTTTAAGGAGTTAGGTGCGGTGTATCCCCACTTCCCCACTGGCATCCAATTCTGGTTTAAGATCTAAAGCAGTGGTTCTCAACCTTTTTAATGCCACGACCCCAACCGGTCGTAAGTCGAGGACTAAACCGGTCGTAAGTCGAGGACTAAACTGGTCGTAAGTCGAGGACTTTCTCTGCCAGGGAGCGCCGCGCATGCGTGGTTCTGCCCCCTGCGCCGGCCGAGGCGTAGCTGGCAAGCGGCAGAGACGGAGCAGGCCGACCACCAGCTGGCCCAGCTCAAGGGAGGTAAGGCACCCGCCGGAAAAGGGGGAAAAAATGGCGGACAGCCTTGCTTGGCGACCCCCGTGAAATGGTCGATCGACCCCAAATGGGGTCGCGGCCCATAGGTTGAGAACCGCTGATCTAAAGTGCAGTGCATACCTACACTAAATCCTAGTTCTGGGTTTATAAAACTAAAGTTCACACAACATATTATATCCAAACAAATACACAAATGGTCTGCTTTCCACAGCAGGCTAAGGTAGTGTCTGGTGATTACAATAAACTGAATCCTAAACTTTATTTTAGCCTCTTCTAGATGCTGGGTGAACCCAGCCAATTAATAGTGCCAGCAGGGTGGGGATGATGGGGGATATAGTCAATGCAACATGTCACACAGCACAGTTACATTGGGTCTCTCAGCCTTAGCTATTCATTCTGCTGGGAATTGCCCAGAAACTCCAGTTCCTATTCTCCTCTACAAGCAAAACTCAGTCACAAAAGTGCTTTAGAAAGCTGAGTCATAAATTACAAGAACCAACAGGACAAAGAATCCTCTCTCTCCCCCTTCAAGTGCAACTTCCTGCTGAAATCAGTCTCACTCTGCTTTCAACAGCAAACCTCTCCCGGTCCCTCCTGAGATCTACACGGAGAACAAGGACCAGATTTTGTATGACAGGCAACTGCCTCCCTCTTTTCCATCCTCCGTGTCTGAAATGCAAAGCACTCTCCCATAATAAATTAAACGGAAGGAAAGCCACCTTACGCTTTTCTTCCTGCTGTCTGCCCACTCAACCCAAAAGGAAAATAAACATGTATGTGTATATATATGTGTGTATTTATTTTATTTATAACCCACCTTTCCTTCAGGAGCGCAAGATGGTATACATAGCATTCCCTCTTCCTATTTCCCCCTGCAACAACCCCATCGAAAAGGTTGATCTGAGAGTCAGTCATGGCCCAAAGCCTACAGAGCTTCTGTGGCTGATCCATCTAAACCTAGATATCTCCCTATTCCCAAACAAATGGCAAAAGGGAAAGGGACGCAGAGCCTCTTTCCCTCATAATCTTTTGCTCAAAGTCAGAGATCCGCAAGACTGATTTTCACTGGAGAAGAACCAATACCATTACCAAGAAGGATGAAATAGGCAACTGTCTCATTTTGGCTGTAAACTCTGCTCTGCCTCACGTGGACTACCTGAATGCAGAGAGGTGACTTTGGTATATCAATTGGCTGTTAACAGCATTAATGGTGAAAATGTCCCAGATTCATGGCCAAATGCAAACGGTGACCTTTCTCTAATGCCCACTAGCAAAGGAGCTGTCTGCATACAACTAACGCTCTTGGGTATGCGTGGCTAATCTGTGCAGAAATGTACAGTATTTCCAAATCAGCCTGAACTTGTCCTTTAATGAGAAAATGAATCTGCTGGAGGCAAGAAGGAAAAGTATTATCTATAGTCTTACTTTTAAGCATATAAATCCAGATCAAATATCTCTGAAGGTTAAATCAATTCAGGACAATTCAATTAACTATTTATGCTAGTTTATTATTCCCCCTCTCCCAATCTTGCTTATCTCCTCTCTTATCGTCCTCCACACACCATGATCTTGCTCTCTTTATGTCTTAGCCTCAATCCTAAGGTTGCAGCCTGGCTTGCTTTGAAGTAGGCTGTTTCTTTGAATGTCTAATCCAATTATCAGCTAGTCATTAATTCATTTAGTGCTGATAATTTAGATGGGTTTAAGGTCATGGTTTAGTGCTACAGATAAGGACAATGAGGAAATTTTGTGCCGACAATGGTAATCCCGCACCTACCAAAAGCAGCAACAAGGCAGTAAAGCCCAAAGATAGAAGTAGGAACATTTTTAAAATTAAAGATAAATTGATATGGGAGGCAAAACAAAAATGGAAAAGCCTTTCTCACCAACCTTGATGATAAGAAATACAGCTGAGGAAGAATCAAAGGCTCCATTGTAGAGGGTAATGATGATGGACCGATGTTTTCCAAACAGATTCCCAATCTGGAGAAATAAATTAAAAGGGCCAATCCCCTTCAGTTCTACTTAGGCTAGAATATAAAAAATTAGATGCTATGGAAGAATAAGCAATTTGTAAAATAGATTTCCTCTATGCCTGTGGCCACCTTTCATGGAATTTCATCTCCAGACTAGCCTGATACATTCTGAACATGTAGGAAAATGACATAATGGTTCTCTTTTCCCAATTTATTTTGAATATCCCAAAAAGAGGAAATAAAGTTATCTCTGGGATCTCCCCCCACCCAAGTAAAAGTTGTTGTGGTTAGACTTATCCATGCCCCCCCCTCCAAAGTTCTTTCCCAGAATCCCTCCCCAGTAGGATGCATAAGGGAAGAAATTCAAACCTGCATATTTGTGAGAATGAGAAGGATCCCACCAACAGAGATAAATGTCAATGCTGGATACAACATTATTGCAGTGGCTGGAAAGAAGAAAAACCAAGATATAGATAATCTGTCTTTCAAAGTATTGTTGCCCATTTTCCATATTCATTCACAGTGCAGAACTAAAAAAATCAGTTGTGCTAGTGCAAGAATAGCCATTCATATATTGGCTAACAGCTCCCAACCTAACAATTCCCAATGTACATAGTATGGAGCATAGCAAACTGTAGCAACATATATTTTATACCAGTTCTGAGAAATTACTAATAAAAAGCCTGAGCCCACAGTCTTTGTCCTGCCTTTGCCTTTTGATAAATATTAGCAAAAAGTATCGGCCAGATGTGCATAAGCAGAAGTGAGCTAGACAGTGCACATGATTTTGTGGAATGCTAGTGTCAGCTCTCAACAAAACACATACAGTAGAATTATTTCTCAAGAGGCACCCATCCAGTCGGACACCTTGTAATCTTTCAAGATAAATGTATAAATGAACATTAAGATAAATCCCAATCAAGTTGATTCAGAGAATAGCACAATGATAATCTAGGATATGGTATATCCTTCACATCTACTTATCAAGCTTTGAATAGTAAATGGATAGCCATTACTTCTCATTTAGCCAACAAAGTTAAGTTTAAACATTTTGATTTGATTTTGATTTTATTAAATTTATACCCCGCCCTTCTCCCGGAGGACTCAGGGCGGCTTACAGCCAGTTTAAAACAATGGTACAATACAATACAAAATTTAAAAAGATTAAAAATAACTATTTAAATTTGGCCGCTTCTACTAAAAATTTAATTTAAAACCCCTTTAAAATACCCCTAGGCCAGTCCTGC
>NW_015386927.1:0-16202 GCF_001527695.2 Protobothrops mucrosquamatus | reverse complement strand
TCCCGGTCTAGAAAAGGCCGCAACTGGTGCACCAGGCGTACCCGGTAAAACGCCCCCCTGGCCACAGCCGCCAACTGGTCGTCCAGTGTCAGCCGTGGGTCCAGGAGGACCCCCAAGTTGCGAACCCTCTCCGAGGGGGCCAGGGTTTCGCCCCCTATAGTCAGCGATGGAATCAGCTGACCATACCTGGGAGCCGGCAACCATTATTAACCAGTTACCAAGGCATTCTATGTATTACCCTTAACTCCATGGTCCACTATCACTAGTTGGACCCACTAAATTGCCTTAAGTTAAGGATGAATTAATAGAATAGGGAGAACAAGGATCTTGCGGTTTTTTAGTAGTCGCATTAAAGAAAAATTTTAAAAAACAGCAGTTGTTACCTTTATATGAAAGAAAACCTGGCAGTACAGTATTTCCTTTTCTGTATAACTTGAAGATACTGTCTGTATCTGACAGTATTAATTTGAACTACAAAATCAGTAAAATTTATCCAAGTTTCCCAAACTGTGTAACTACAGGTAATCCTAGACCAGGGGTGTCAAACTCGCGATGTCACATGACATTGCACAACGTATCGGGCCGGTTTTGCCATTGCTGGCAATGGGGTGGGCGCGGCTTCCAGATGATGCATCCAGCCCGCGGGCTGGCAGTTTGACACCCCTGTCCTAGACTTACAACCATTTATTTAGCAACCTTTGAAAGTTGCAACACAACTGAAAAACATGACTTATTACCAGTTCTTGCACTTATGCCTGTCACACAGTCTCTGCAGTCACATGATCAGAATTTGGGCTCTTGGCAACTGGCATGGATACCAACACATGTTTAGTGAGCTCAAGTGGGCTCTTCATCAGAAGCACTCACCTGCTGAAGAAAATGCAATGAGGAGAGTACCAATGGTGTAGGAGGATCTAGAAAACAAAAGGAGAGCCTGAGCTGTGAGTGTATATGAAGTTGTAGCATATTTTCACTTCATCTCCACCAGATACTGTGGCTTTCTTCTCCAGCTTTCCATCCTTAACTTAGATAGGTAGGTCAGTAGATATGGTAGGTAGTTGTGGCAATTATGGGCATTGTTAGAAGAAGAAGGTCAACTGGTCAGGCAGATGTATCAGTAAAATGAAGTTTTGGATTGAAGATATTGGAAATACTCAGGGAGAATGAAAGAAACTATGCTGACCGAGGAAGAGAACATAAGATTGAAATTAAAAGAAATGGGAGAAGTGAGCAGGCAAGTACAATTTGGAGCTAAATTCTAGTTTAAGCTAATTAGTAATGTATCGTACATATGATTAGGACTCACTGGAGAAGGGCCTAATGCTGGGAAAGATTGAGGGCAATAGAAGAAGGGGACGACAGAGAATGAGGTGGCTGGATGGAGTCACTGAAGCAGTAGGTGTGAATTTAAATGGACTCCAGAAGATGGTAGAGGACAGGAAGACCTGGAGGAACGTTGTCCATGGGGTCGCGATGGGTTGGACACGACTTCGCAATTAACAACAACAAAATCATGAAGTTTCACATGAAGCATGATTTGAAACTCTTCACAAAATAACATCCAGTCTATATTTCAGAAAGCAAAGCAAAGTAGTTGCCTCCTTCACTGCTCAGGCTGCCTCTGGCAGTTTCAACAGAACCTCTTCTGATGCTTCCACTCAGCTCCTGGATATGCCAGAAGCAGCCTCTCTGCACATCCAGTGCACAAAGTCTCATCTGGCTAGTGGAACTTTAGGATGGGGGCTTTGAGGTAATGCAAAGTGCAAAGCCCGAGTGACCTATCACCTGGTTGGAGATGTTCTGTACCCAGTAACATGTCAGGTTAAGTGTTTCTGAAATCAGTTCTCTTTTCTTCTTCTGAAAGTCCAAGCAACAGGAAGGAGAGCCAACCAGCTTACCAATCTTCTCTGAGACTAGTAGACATTTGTCCAAAAACATCTCAGCTATACATTGGAAGGGGTGGGGGGTGGAGGATAAATATAGAGTGGAACTCCTGATTGAACTTCAGTTGCTTCTCAGATGGGCCTTTTTTTTCTGGACAGAGATGTATCAGCCTTGTAAAAGACTAAAGATTGGTGGACAAGAGGGAACTAGTCAAACTCTTAGTAAATTCACCACCAGGCGCCAAATATCCCAATCAAGGTGACTCCTGTCATAAGTGATTGCAATGCCTACTGTATGAATACCCCACAAAGTGCACAAAATGACACTATCTTACAGCAATTACATGGGATATGCCACAATAGGATGACAGGCAGAGACAAGAAAGTGACAATAGCTCTTGTATAATCCACTTACACCACTTGAACTTCACATATTCAGCAATACACCAGGGCCTCACCCTTGTAGGAACTGGCAGTTCTAAACCAAAAATGTTTTGAGGTATATAAGGAGTCCACATAAGTCTAAGATGCACCTTGCAAGGTTTTATGTAGGAAAATTTCTTCTCGGGCAGATAGCCCGAGACTAGATGCCCATGAAGGGCAGGTACCAGTGTCTGGAGGAGAGACAGCATGACTGGCTTGCAACAGCACGCACTAGTCAATAGATAACAACAACAACAACAACAACAACAACAACAACAACAACAACAACAATAATAATAATAATAATAATAATAATAATAATAATAATAATAATAATAATAATATGGAGGTCATTTAATCCAACCCCCTGCTCAGGCAGGAAATTCTATACCATTTCAGACAAATGTCTGAAATGTCCAGTCTCTTCTTAAAAACTTCCAGGCTGGAGCATTCACCGCTTCTGGAGGCAGGTTGTTCCACTGATTAATTGTTCTAACTGTTAGGAAATTTCTCCTTAATTCTAGGTTGCTTCTCTCTTTGGTTAGTTTCCATCTGTTGCTTCTTGTCCTGCCCTCAGGTGCTTTGGAGAATAGCTTGACTCCCTCTTCTTTGTGGCAACCCCTGAGATATTGGAACACTGCTATCATGTCCCCCCTCGTCCTTCTCTTCATTAAACTACTAGACATACCCAATTCCAGCAACCGTTCCTTATATGTTTTAGCCTCCAGTCCCCTAATCATCTTTGCTGCTCTTCTCTGTACTCTTTCTAGAGTCTCAACATCTTTTTTACATCGTGGTGACCAAAACTGGATTCCAAGTGTGGCTTTACCAAGGCATTGTAAAGTGGTATTAACACTTCATGTGATCTTGATTCTATCCCTCCGTTAATGCAGCTTAGCATTGTTTGGCTTTTTGGCAGCTGCAGCACACTGCTGGCTCATATCTAAATGATTGTCCATTAGGACTCCGAGATCCCTCTCACAGTTGCTACTATTGAGCAAGGTACCACCTATACTATATCTGTGCATTTGGTTTTACTTGCCTAAATGTAGAACCTTACTTTTTTCACCACTGAATTTTACTTTGTTAAATAGCGCCCAATGTTCAAATCTGTCAAGATCTTTCTGTATCTTAAGCCTATCTTCTGGAGTGTTGGCTATTCCTGCCAGCTTGGTGTCGTCTGCAAATTTGATGAGTTCCCCATCTATCCCCTCATCCAAATCATTGATGAAGATGTTGAAGAGCACTGGGCCCAGAACAGAGCCCTGGGGCACTCCACTATACACTTCCCTCCACATAGATGCAGTTCCATTAAGGACCACATGCTGAGTATGGCTGGTCAGCCAGCTACAAATCCATCTGGTGTGATGCTGTCTAACCCACATTTTTCTATCTTATCAAGTAGTAGGTTGTGATCTTCTTTATCAAATGCCTTACTGAAGTCCAAGTAAATTATATCCACAGCATTCCTCTGGTCCACTAATTTTGTCACCTGGTCAAAGAATGCAATAAGATTTCTCTGGCATGATCTGTTTATGACAAAACCATGTTGGCTTTTGGTAATGACTTTGTTTGCCTCTAGGTGTTCGCTGATTCGTTATTTGATTATCTTTTCCAGAATCTTCCCAGGTATTGAGGTCAGGCTGATAAGTCTGTAGTTTCCTGGATCCATTTTTTTTCCTTTTTTGAAGATGGGAACTACATTAGCTCTTTTCCAGTCCTCTGGTAGTTCCCCAGTGCTCCAGGATCCTTGAAAAATATAGTTCAGTGGTTCTGAGATCACATCTGCCAGTTCCTTCAGAACCTTGGGATGTAGTCCATCTGGTCCTGGTGATGTGTTGGAAATACATACCAGGAAATGTATTTGTGCTTGGAGAATTTGGAAAACATCACTTTTTCCACCAAGCAAAAAAAAAAAAGACAAACAGAGACTGTCTTTATGGTGGGCAGAGGCTAGGCTAAGGGCAGCATTATGCATTCATGTTCTCAACAAATGACTCCTGAGTCATCTTCGGCCAACACAAGAAGCACACAGGAATTCTTTCACACAAACTTCATCATGCAAGTTAAATATCACTTTGTATGAAGACATGATAAAAGATCAAAAGTATCAGCTACCAAGATTGATTCATAGCAAGTCTCTAGAGTGTTTAACCCTTTGCTCCCCTAATTAAGAAATAAAACCTGTTTCTGAAACTGCTATTTGCTTTCAGTGGAGCTTACTTATTGTTACCACTAGATGGATTTCTTCACAAAGTAATGAATTTCTTGGGTCATTGAAGGAAAGGAAAGAGTTAAATCCTCTCCACCAACCCCTGCTGTCATCCAAATAATTAATCTGCCATCCCAGCTCTAGCTAGATATATAAAAACTGCAGGGGAAAGTAAAACCTGCAGTCAATCATATACATTTTACCTGTAACTTTTTTTAAAAAAAAAATGGTTGAGAACCTTTCGACTGGCTAGTTCACATTCATGTCAACAGTTTAGTGTCATTCCTACTACAGTGCAACTTAGTACTAATTAAATTTTGAGAAAAATACATATTTGAAATATAGTATTTTCACTTAGCAATATCACATCTTCAGAATGGTGAGTCACATCTAACCACTAAGAAAGACCAAGACGAATTTCAATTCTCAAATGCATTTTTGCAGCAGAAACAAAAATAACCATCTTAGCTAATTTCAGATATCCTCAGTACTGTACAGTGTTGCCACACTGAAAATGTTTCATGCAGTTACCCAATGAAGTTAACTGGTTTGGGAGGGGGAGGGGGAATTGTTCCTTTATTCTTGCAACATTTACTGAAACCACAATAAGTATGCAATAGTCCGTGATTTGACTTAGACAAATCAATGGAGTGAAAGCAATAATTTCTTATACAAAGAGCAGACTCAAGGAAAATTGAGCAATCCAGTAATGGGTGGGGGAGTGAAGAGGGTTTTTTTACCTCCCCTTCTCTCTCCTACTTCCCCAACAAACGTTGGGGGAAAGAGTGAAATGGTGGACTTGAAAATGTGCCTCTGAAGACAGTATCCTCATTGAGAACTTGAAAAAGACACTTGCTGGGCTCTCTGACCTTTTTCTGAAGCCCCTATTTTTAGGCTGGCAATAATAATGAAAGGCATGACTTGCCAGATCGCTATGAAAATGAGTCAAAGACACTTTATATTTCAGTATATAACTGAGAAAAAGCAGCAGCACACAGAAGCAAGCACCTCTGCATTCATCCAGGGAAGCTGGGCTCAGTGGATCTATAGAATCCGATGGGCCTAATTATTGCAATTAGCAGCATCGGATGCATTAACTTGGGATTAGGAAACCTCTCTCTTCTCTCGTCATTTTGAGACCTTTTCCACACTAAAGCTATTTCCAATGTTTGCTCTTCAGAAAGCCTACACAATTTGCCATCCTAATTCCAACTCATTCCAACAGTCTAATCCAGGGGTAGGCAACCTTGGCTCTTTTATGACTCGTGGACTTCAACTCCCAGAATTCCTGAGCCAGCCATGCTGGCTCAGGAATTCTGGGAGTTGAAGTCCACGAGTCATAAAAGAGCCAAGGTTGCCTACCCCTGGACTCTAGTATGATGTCCCCTCCTAAACTAATGATTTCATTTTTCTACCTACAAAAGGTGGCTACAAACATCTTCTGGCTGCTTTAGGCCTGGGAGTACCCTGCTGACCACAGACCTCATTGGGCTCCTACGAACCTATGTGAAAGGCAGATGCCCTGAATTTCATTCTTTCTTCTTTGGGGTCTGCTATGTACCTCCTTGTTTGACTCTTCCACGGCCCTTCTTTGCTCCCATAAGTAATTCCAAAGGAAAGGTTGTCCTCCCTTTCTACAGATTGAAATGGATTGTTTAATCCACTTGAACATCAGCAATAGAATCAAGGGTACCAACAGATGTCTTCACCCATCTTCCTTTTCCAAAAAGCTTTTAGCACAATCCCTACGTCCCCAACTGTCTACCGTAATGAAGTGGTTGTATTCAGGCTGCATGCATTTGATGGAACTCAGCGCCTTCTGCCTCCACCCCTCCAGGCCTCTCTCCCAGTCTTGCCTCTGCTGGTTTAGAAGTAACATTTTCTTTAATTCTACACCATGGGAAACCTGCAAGGAGCTTTGCCTACCAGTGACTGAGCACTTTCCTCAGCCTGGCCAGTCCAAAGTTGGTGTTTGGAGCCATTCCATTCTGCTTGGGAGAGTTTCTAAGGTCATTAAAGGGATTTTTAAAAGGAGGGTTTAATACTGGAGGGTTTCGCTTTTAAAGTATTGGTCTCGTGTCTCTAACATGAGTTTTGCTAATTTTGGCACCATAAAAGGAGCCACTGTAACCTTTTCCATTTCATATGCTGCTCCCGCCCCCAGCTGCATTCTGCATCTTTCATTCACTGGCAGTGAAGCAGTTTGACTTGACTCACAGATGCTTTGCTAATGCTGGGTGGCTACCAAGGCTGCCTCTTTCATAGCGAAACTAAACTGCTCCCGCCTAACTGCTACCGTACCTCTTTCAAGCTATTGGCACGAGCTCCCAGAAAGAAAAGTAAAACCTACTCTTTACATTGTCACGGGTGGTTTCTTCCTGACCAGCATTAATTGTGTTTTCAAACTGCCTTTGTATAGTTAATTAATAGAAGCCTGGCCTAGAATTCTATAAAAGCGAGCCAGTCAAAGCAAGTCACTTCTCAACCATGCTTATTTTTTTAATATTGTGGGAAGTTAGCCCAGAGAAGGAAATATTAAAAAGGCAGAAAGAAAGATATTGTTCACCAAAAGGATTTTTAAAAGCAGTTTTTGAAAAGCAGAAACCAAACCTGGCCTCATCTCCTTGCCCAAAGCAGTAGCTAGTCTTATACATATGCAGATGTGGAACCATCAGGAAGTTTGGAGCCAGGGATCTCAAGACAAAAGAAGCTCTTAAGAGTCATTAGCCCCATCACCTGGGAAGCAGGATATGATAATGGGATTAAACCACAGATATCAAGGCCTAGAAAAACACTCAGAAATATCCTCAAAATTCATGCCACAGGAACAGGAAACTACTCCAAGCAGGGCTAGAGGGTATAAAAAGACCTTCTGCCCATGTGCTCCCTCTTTTTCTTCTCCTCTGCTGCTTCTTGCACGGACCATCTTTCTTCTGCAATAAACTGTAACCTTCTTCCCAAAGCAGTCGCCATGTTTGCTTATTTATTCCCGGCTGGATGAACCAGGATGAAGACTTACTTTTAACAATAGAAAATGTACTGCAGCATATATTAGATGCTCCCATTAAAATCAAAGGGGCTAACATTTGGCTGATAGAGCTACTTGTGTGTGGGGGGGGAAATAGCCTGCAAATAGCTATTTTTTGCAGGAAAGAATTGTTTTGCTCCAAAATTCACACTGTTTCCTTATTTGCTTTGTTTCTCAGCCATAGGAACAAAATGCCCTCCCTTGGCAAGACTGGACTGGCATCTTTTATCTTTATTCTGAAAGGCTTTTAGTGATACTTTAAATGTGAGGCAAGGGTTTGTATTGTTTTGCTCAGGTCTCACCCACCACTGGAATGCAGACCCAGGCCTGCCACCTGGAATGGTGTGGGCCTTGAAAGAGTCTTCCTCACCATGCTTTGCATGGGCAGGTGAATATTTCCAGAAGACTTGCCCAGCTCCAGGAAATTGGCTACGTGCCTTGCTACAGCCGGGAAGAAAGTGTGTGTGTGTGTGCGTGTGGGGTGGAAATAGCCTCTTCAGCATTGCCCTCTTGCATGTGGTTAATCAGTCCATTCACATGAGGTGCATAATTTTGCCCACTCCATTAATACTTGCAGTCAATTAAGGAACTTAAAGTGCAGCCACAGCAAATACCAGCTTCCTGGATTGTAGTCACGCAGGAACCCTTGGACTTCCAGCTGCATAAGCTGAGATGAGGTCTGGCACAATTGAAAGCCTCTCAGAGTCTTACGCTTTGTAGATACAAATCAACACGGCTCAAAGATCTCGTTTTATCACCACACAAGGGAACCGGTCCTCTTCACTACAACTCCTAATTGATCATCAACACACTTTGTTAACAGACAACTGGATCAGATTCCCAGCTACTGACCTTCTCTCCCAGTCAGTCCTGCCATCGACAGCCTTTATTTAATGCATGCTAAAACTGGCTAAGAAAATGGAGAGTCCTATTTTTGTGGCACTGAATTTCCATTTAGTTCGATACTAATAGATAAGAGAGGAATTAGCTGAAGAAGTAGAATTAGTAGGCGCGTTGGGGAAATTTTGTACTCTTGGAATTCTTGATTTTTGAAGGAAATTTAACTAAGTTGAGTCAAACCTCTATCTTGAATTTCACAAAAAGATTGCTTTGAATAAATTATTTTAAAAGTTGTTCAGGAACAATGGGAATTCCTAAGAGATAACTAAAAATAAATAATTGCAATGAAGGGGGGAAATGATATATACCAGAAGAAATCAGTGTAGCTACCCAACACAGTTTAGTGAAAATCTAAATATAAAAAAGATTAATATAGAAAATGGAAAGAGGACCAGGTAGTCAGGAACAGCAGAGCTGATATCATGAAAGAAAGAAAAAATAAGGTTAATAAAAGAAGCTAAATTTAATAAAATATTTCTTTAACTATATTCACGGCAAAAGGAAAAGGTAATCAGTCCATATTCCAGCTGCTCAGTAAACATCAAAGCAACACTAACAGCTAGCAAAAGAAAAGGCAGAAGGGCAACTCATATTTTGGTTCAGCCTTCTCTCCCCAAAAGTTGGATTCACAGGAAACTGAAAAAAGGTGAAGGGCTAGGACTGAAGACTGAAGTAGGATATAAGCATCACAAAGATATCTCAGAGTTCCATGAGGATCAGTCCTGAGTTCTCCATTCAATCTTTTTATTAATAATTTCTATACAAATGTGGAAGGAATGGTTCTAAATTATGTTATTTCCTATGAATTTTCACATTTCTATCGTTACTTTTTCCTACACAAGTTTTTATGAAATAATTAAAATATGCCAAACATACTAACAAAATCAGAAGCATTTATCTCTGAATATCCAATTCCATTTAGTAGATGACTATGATGAATAAAGAACTTATGCTTTAGACACATCATTATAGGGGGAGAGGAATAGTGCAGTTCCTATTCTACTTTCTTAGGGTGCAGCTCCCCCCCCCCAAAAAAGGGTGGCAAACTATTAATGAATGTATGTGGAGATGAGTATTATGTAAAAAAAACAACCCAGTTCTCTGGGCTTATAGAGGCCGCCTGGGTTGTCAGAGATAATAGTCATTTATCATTTCAGCTGTCTGGCAGTTCTGATAGACTGGAAAAGCGAGGAAGGGAGGGAGAGAGAGAAGAGAGAGCGAGAGAGCGAGAGAGCGAGAGAGAGCACATTTTTATATATGTACAGCAGAGAATTTCTGATCATCATCGTTCCCTTCTGTTACCATATGCTGAATGGAAGGAACTTTATCTCTTCCATCACTGAAGCCTGCTCCATGCATACAGCAAGCATAGATTAACTGTTTCAGACTGTGGGGCAATTTTAATGTGTCTTGCATTAACAAAGGCTTCCCATTATAATATGAAAGAAGTGGACTAGATCTTCCTTCCATAATGTTCCACTTCACTCTTTGCAAAGTGGTCTTTGAGCAAAGAAGCCATCCAAAATAATGATGCCCTCCATGCACAGACTGAAGAGTGCAATCCATATGGATACCTCAGCACGCCCCAAGGTCATTTGCTACAACTACAGATCCAGCTCAAGTGTCCCTGCAGAGGAGGCCCCGATTCTTCATGGGGAAATGTGCCAGCATTCAACACTTTCCAGCCCATTTCATTGCTGAATCAGGCAGCAAAGACTGGAGATTTTTTGAGGCACATTTGATGGGCAATATTTTGGAAGCAAAGGAATGCTCTCAAAATTTTATATGGGATAGTGGAGGAGACCATAATCATGGGGTGATAATACAAGAGGCCATATTACATGTATAGAGAAGGCTAGTTTTCTAGATTTAGGAATCAAGAAAATTTTTTAAGCGTACTGTATAATTGACCCTGTAATTTCCATGCATTTCCCACCTGAAAATGGTGGAAGCCTATTATTATTATTATCATCATCATCATCATCATCATCATCATCACAATCAGCAAATTGAGAGAAGGAAACTGGTGCTGCTTCAAGAACCACACATATGCAAGCATATGACTGTTGTTGACAGTCTCAGAGCTTAGGTTGCCTCTTTCTTTTTTTTTTTTTTGGCCTAAGCTCTCCCTCTCAAAAGGAAAGCTTTCAGTCCTGGGGATTAAGTGTTGCAGGACAGGAAGGAATTCAGCAGGTTCTCATCTGATCAAAGAATCTGCCAAGTTCTTATAATGCAATTATGAAAGACAAAGGTGTACCCGAAATTCCACTTTGGTTCTTTGGCATCAGGTATCCCTGAGAAAAAAAAGACAGGGAGTGAGTTGTGTATTCCAGCACTTACATGGCAAGCAGACGGGCTGCTGTGGTGCCAAAGTGGTCAAAGATGTAGCCAGTAGGGAAGGTCATGAAGTTATTCATGAAGGAGCCAATGGTGAAGATGAGAGAGAACTGTTCATCCTGAGCTGCACAGCCTGTAAATTAGTGAGAAAATTTAAGAGTAATCCCTAATGCCACATAAAACCACAAGCAGATGTTTATTAGGTCTTATCTTCCGTACTGATACATTTGGCTTTTGGTTCTCTAGGTTTCCCTGCCCAACCCATCAACGCTGTACTTTTAATAGCCAACAGTTCTCTTCTGGAATAAGAGATGCAAGGAGACTTGAAAGGTTTCCTATTCAAAACCCTTTTACCTTTCACGGTGGCACCACTAAGCCAACTGCTGTTATTAAATTTAAGGAGAAGACTTTAGTAAGCATCAAGCAGACTTTAAGCCCACAGGCCACATATTGTGATGGGCCATAGGGTTGATAACTATCTTCAGTTTTTGCCCTGGTGGAATGTTTTTTAAAGGTTCAAGCAATTGACAGGACCTAGTTCAGGGTGATGAACTTGGTTGGAGAGAGTTACAAGTAGCATGTTCCCACCATATGGCTGTATGAAACTAGTTGCTCATTTAACCTTCATAAATGCACAAAGGATAAAATACCTTCCCCCTCGGGTCTTCTCAGATCATACCTTGAGTTGTTTGATTGATGGTTGTATTGGCGGCTGACTCACAATAGTTCTCAAAGTACTTCAAATGTTTGAGGACAAAGACCAGCGATGTCCACCCAAAAATGACACCTGCAAAGCACATGCACTCCACCAGGCCTGAGATTAATGTAGCCAGACGTTTGGCTGTTCCTGACTTCCGAGACTCCATGGCATCACGAGCACTGTCCTTCTTTTCTAATCTGGCAGATAAAGGGGGAAAAAAGAATAACTAATGGAATGATTGGTCCCCACTTCGTTCCAAACTATTATTTCATTAAATAACCAGAATTTCATTCATTCACCAGAGTTTCTTGAATAAGCCACCAAATGCCTGGGGTTACTTAATGCTGAGCCAGAAATAATAGCAGACAGGCCACAGCATTGAATATATACCTCATCCTGAACAAAAGGTAGCAAGTAACATTATGGTTTAGTGCAATGGATGAACTAGTCAGATATAAACCCCTGGAACCGAAACAAAGATACTCAATTCATACAATTCCGAGTTAACTATGGTAACCATTGAAAGCTTTCATCCAACACTGAGATGACTCAGTTGCCTCTGCACTGGAATGTATAATTCTTTTCTGACAGCAACATTGGTGGAGTTGCTAGGCATCTCTTGACAGCCTCCCAAGAAGGCTGGCTATATTTTTCATGTCTTTGTTTTAAGTGAAGTCCAGGCAGTGACAGGCATTCTCTAAACAACATCTGACTGGCTAGCAATCGCTCACAGGACAGGGCTGGGGTGTGCAGGAAACTTCTCGCCATTTCAAATGAAACTTCACAAGATTGATCAAACCAGTTTGCCACTGCAATGCCTTTACACTCAGCAAAAGAGCACCCTTGCTGCCAATGAAAGCCTCCACCTAAGCTTAAATGCTGCCTCCACCTAAGCTTAAAGGTTGCAGAGGTTTACTTTGGAATGGAAAAGTTAATTCCCCTAAGTTTTTAACATCCTTCCTTATTAGTTCAAGCAAGGAAAGAGATAATTGTAACCTTGTCTATCTATCACTTGCTCTTTCCACCCCAGTATTGCTCTGAGGAACATATAACTTACATTTATACTGTAGATAACCCAAAAAAGGAAGAAGGATGAAAGTAAGAAGCCATGCCAGTGTAGCATCACCACTTATATGATACAGACGATCATTGCTAAACAGGAAAGCATTGTCTCCAGCATCTTGCAAGATTCAGAGCCATATCCTGCCATCTGCTCAAGTTAAGGCAACCAACATTCTGTCAATCACCTACCCTCCTGCTTGTCATATGTCAGTGCCTCCAGGTACCCCCTCACTTTCTATGCTTCTAGTATTTTCCTATTTTTTATGGCAAGCTCATCACTACACATTTCTCCAACCCTGTATGCAATAAAATGGAAGCTGTTTTGTCTTCAGTTATTGTGATAGGTTGTATATGGACCGCTTCATACATGGCCATGTGCATGTAATTCTTTGTGTGTCTCCCCCAAAATATACAAATACGCTTTATTGCATAACTAATAGCTGCATCTTTGCTTGTGAATCATTAATCACACATTCTTTTTAATAAAAACCTGTTCCCTCTAAACTGTGGGTGGTGGTAAATGTTAAAAATAATGTTCTGCAATTTCTGGGTTCTGCTCAATTTGCAGCCCTATCAAAATTTTAACTACTCATTCTGAGCTTTTGTTGCTAGTAAACAAACATCCCATCACCCTCAATCACTTGAAAGGGGACTGAAGTCTAGTTTCATCCCTCTGGATCTGCTCCATTCCACAAATTCAGTCAAATTTCCTTTGCTATGAAAATTTGTGAGCACCCCAGGTGGTGTTGCAGAGACAAAAGGACACAAAATCCAGTCACCTCTATTCTAGCAAACTGGTCTTCTTATAGAGTAGAGTAGCCCTTCTCTAGCAAACTGGCCTTTTTATATTTTGCTGAAGGTCAACTTAAAAAAAAGAAAGAAAGCACTAAGAAAGCAAAATAAGTTAAAAAGCAGAAAGGCAATCTTCTATAAAAATACAGATTAAAAAGGGACTCAAAAGTATGGAGTTTTTTCCCTTGCAACTGCACTGTCCATTATAGACTGTGATCTGTTGCAAACATCTTGTTGCCTCCTATCCTCCTCTGTCATCCAAAAGATACAAGTAATGTGTGTGGGTATGTGTGTGCATGCCTTTAAGTTATTGCTGGCTCTTGGAGACTACGTGGGCAAGTCCCTACATTTTACTTAACAAGATTTTCAGGATTCGCTTGTTCTTGCCTAGTCACCCAGCTATCTTTGTGCTTACAGCAGGATTAGAACTCATACTCTCCCAGTTTCTAGCCTGGTGCTTTAAAAAACCATTGCACCATACAGGCTCACAAGAGCTTTATTCAGAGCAGTTAAAATGTCACAAAATAGTGAACAAATTCTTGAAACTTCCTGGGTTATTTTTCCCAGCTCACTTGAATAGCTTCCTTTTTGAGAGAAGTTTGAGAAAAGCTGGAAACAATAGGGCTGCAATCCAATGTGTCTGGAGGTCACCATATTAGGCAGCCTGTTCCAGACTCTTACTATTCAGCTGCCTCCCAGCAGAGTTCCATCATCTTCACTCTCGTCAGATATGCCTCCATAATATTATCCGCTCTACCCACCAAGTCTTCAGTACCTTAACTCACCATTAAGTTATTTTCAACCTCATGGAATCCCTGATCACTCACAGCTTTTGGTCTTTCTTACTTTCGCTACATTATTTTCAGAATGAGATAATTCTCCAAAACATGTATCTTTGGCTAGCTTATTTTAGGCTGTGCAACAATCAAAAGGAAGAGCAGAGCATACCAATCTCTGACCTACCTAGTCTTCTCGGCATCGGGATCAGTTTTGTTCTCCATAAAATGCTCTTGGAAAGAATAGGGAAGGCAGATGGACTTCTCAAGAGAGAAAGCTCTTCCAAATGAAGACCGTGTGGCTCAGAAGAATCATCAATAGGAGGAAGCAGAAACTGATCCTTGACCACATCTAGCTATCATGTGTAACAGAGTGAATTAATTATGCCTCCTCCCTTGAGTCTCCTCCCTTCCAGCAGGAAGGAAATAGATGAAGCAACAAAGAAACTGAATTGTGGAAATCTACATCAATTCTGCAGACACTACTAGAAGCATAATGGTATACTGACATTTCCTACTTTCCTACATTAATGCCAAGGCATCTGTACCAGCTCACTGTACTAAGTTATATCAGTCTCATTAATATCCTTGGAACCAGACTCTCAAACATTGATTTAGCTACAGGTAAATATGACATACTGTATATGGGGTACATGAGGATTACAAGCATTTCTATAAACTATTGAATCATTTTTTCCTTGTGAGCCAGGGCTTTATTTTGAAAATGCCTTCCCTCTGCATTGATTTCCACAGTAGAGGGCAAGTAAGATCACATGCATCATGAAATTGTCATGCAGGTGAAACAAATTCTTTGTTTCATGTGTATAATGAAATGATGATGCATTTGATGTTATCATGGCTTGAACCAGACACCTACTGCTGTCCGGGCCAGAAATATGAAAACTTGGATACTTGGCTTGAAACAAAGAAGGGTTTGGAATCTCACAACTGTTGTCAGCTGCAGGGTCTAGCCACAAAGTGCTACAGGTGCTCATTAGAAAGAGGTATCCACTAACAAATAGGACTAAGGACAGGATCTCCACACTTCTGTTCTCATATCAAAGATCACTGCCACAAAGGCACACACAGAGCTATATACTACATGAAAATTTTACTCCTAAGACATTTTACTGTTTTGCTATGCAAGGGCCCCTTCTTCACAGAATAAAAAATGCATATGTACCTACATGTTTCCTTTTTCTCCTCCCCAACCAGCTTCTCTAATATTTGCACCATTCAAAGTTCTTCTCCCTGCCCCTATCAAGCAAGAAGGAAAGGCTGGCGCCTTGCCGTCCCTTATCACAGCTTCCAGGCTAAGCAAAGTAAAAAGAGAGGCGGGCAACCTACAATCCAATGGTAGGTGATCAGAAATTATCTAGAGGCAGGAGAGAACCTCCCTCAGAGTTCAATCTTTTATAATATTTGACCATAGGGTTGATAATGAATTATTGCTTAATTATTGCTGAATGACTATTTGCAGCTTACAGTTTAAAGGTTGGTATTGTTAAAAATGTTTAGAATGGCTTACAGGACTAAACATTCCACTTCATACAGCTATAAGTAAGGACAAAGACATCTACGATCATCCTTTTGACATGTATTATTTCTACTTGAATTTGAAAATAGAACACCATACATTGGAAAGTAGCATAAATGTCTCCCTTTTCCCTTCCATTCAGTCATGTCCAATTCTCGGAGACCCTGCAGGGTTTTTTTGGCAAGGTTTTTCAGAAAGGTATTTTGCCATTATCTGGTTCCTAGGGCTGAGAAAAAGTGACTGGCCCAAAGTCTCCCAGCTGGATTTGTGTCTAAGGCAAAACTAGATCTTACAGTCTCCCAGTTTCTAGCCTGATGCCTTAACTCAAATTTCTGCTTACTATAATGACAAATTATCTGTTTGCAATAATTTCCTAAAAGTCTACTGTCTCTGCATTATAATCTTACCCATACATCTTTGCTTTCTTGCTATATCCTCAAGAGCATAGTGTCCAGTCTGCAGTAGTGAGAGTATCCACACAGAAGGTACATACAATGACTAAAGGCAAGGTCTGATGCTAGATTTGCCCATCTTCCATTAAAAGTCAGGAAC
>NW_015386926.1:276295-280102 GCF_001527695.2 Protobothrops mucrosquamatus | reverse complement strand
CTTGGATTCATAATTCACATAGATACGAGACATAGTTGAAGGATCCAAGTGCCATCTATAAAACATTTTATAAAAATTCTCCCGTAAATTTTGAGCTTGTGTAAACTTCACATTTCTCACCCAGATTAACTCCCAAGTATCCATAGGTATTGTCTCTCCTATATTTTGAGCCCATTTAATCATACAATCTTTGACTAATTCTGTTTCCGAGTCCAATTCTAACAAAACATTATATACCCTTTTGATATGTTCTTTAGCTCCATCTCTTACTTGCTTCAAAAAATTCCCGTCTTCCATACCAAAAATAGTCTTTTTATCAATTCGCCATCTATCTTGAATTTGTCGATACAGAAACCAGGAAAAGTTTGGATTATTTTGCTTCAAAACTTCTATTGATTTTAAGCACCAGTTACCACCACCACTCTGGTATAACAAGTCTTTATATGTAAGTCCCTCCATCACCACTCCTCTGGGTATGGTTTGAAAAATATGTGAAGGTATCACCCAGAGTGGTAGCTTAATTTCAAATTTAAGAAAATATTTTTGCCAAACTCTTAACAATGCAGTCCTTATTATATGATTGAAACAACAAGGAGTGACTTAATAGCATGAGGTAATACTTATGGGACAGTCAGAGAGAAGAGGGAATTGACCTATTCTCCAAAAGACCTGAGGGCAGGACAAGAAGTAATGGATGGAAGATTATTAAAGACAACTCCAAAACAGAATTAAGGAAAAATTTCCTGATAGCGAGATTAACCAATGGAACAGCCTGCCTCCAGAAGTTGTGGGTGCTCCATCACTGGTTTTTAAGAAGAGACTGGACAATCATTTGTCCAAAATGGTACAGTGTCTGCTCTTGAGCAGAGTATTGGACTAGAAGACTTCCAAGGTCCCTTCCAACTCTGTTATTTAAATGGTTGGTCGGTTTTGTGGGATATATTATTGTGTATAGATAGGCACAGAAGTCTTAATATGCTTACTGGTATTGCACTGTATCAAGCTATTAGGTATGTACAAGTGTTTCAAAAACTGAAGAATTATCTTCCAAGCTTTCTATCAGCTTCTCATGTAGATCAGATCAGAAAATAATTTCCATAAGTAATCCTGGAACTCTGCTTTATTAATCTAAGTTCTAATAATAGAACCTTGAAATTCTGAAAGTGTTTTTCCTTCCTCTTGTATATCAAAAAGAGTCAAAGTGGGGCAAGTTTCTTTATCATACTACCTTGTCTTCTCAGGCTTAATTCATGTTTTTCTTATAGCCTTTGTATTTCCCCCCCAAGGTTATCTCCACAGTTTTCAATATATAGGTATGACCAGAACACTTCAGGAGGTACTTGGAGAAGTTGCATCAGCTCTTCAAGTGGATGCTTCTTGTTTTCAAGGAGAATATCTAGAGCAGGGATTCCCAACCGGGCATGCTCGCACCCTCTGGGGGTACGAGATGACATCCCAGGAGGTGCGAAAACTTGGGTATTCAAAATTATAGTGTATATGCATAATTTGTTGCCGTTATTTTGAACTTTTACAAGGGGTGTGAGAATATATCAGAAGCATTCTATGAGTGCGGGGTATAGAAAAGGTTGGGAGCCGCTGATTTAGAGGGTAGAAAGACTTCAGTAATAGCTTCAAGCTACGGCTAAATCATTATCATTTCTAATATGACAAGTTATTCTTATTTTATTTTAAAGAATTCTTCTGGAAGGAGGTCAGCTTCAATGTTCTTAGCAATTCTTCCACTTCTAATTTTAACTTCAAAGTAAACAAAGTAAAGGCAGCAATATTCTTCCATGAATTAACAAAACATTGACTTAATCACTTGATTTCTATGTCCAGAAATTCCCATTTCTCTGTCACAATAGGTTTGTGGTTCATATTCAAAATGTATAAAACCATAAATATTTTAATGTTTAAAACAGTCTAATATTTCAAAAGATAGTTTGAATTTCTATCATCCAGAATCAACGTATTATACATATGTTTGTGGGAGATACTTAGGAAAGAATTTCTGCAGATATATTTTTCACTACTGTAAGTGCAAACAACCTATAGTCCATGGCCCTCAAACACCTCTGGCCCCATTTCTGCAACATATAAAACATCTTCAGATTGCATCTCAGAAATTTGCTAAGAAAAATATTGATATTTGGTAAAGTAATTTTACTGAGTTTTGGTTAAAGTACAAAGCAAACCAGGACATAAAATCTTAATGTACCTATTTAAATGTCACAAATCCCAGCTACAACCAATCAAAATAAATGAAAGATACTTAAAAGCTAAAATTTAGGTTACCATTTCTTTTCTTTCAAAAAACATTCAGTTTTACATCACTCAGAATCCAATTCTAGATTCTAATTTTTAGAATTTCTATATCTTAATATTTCCTATAATCTTCATGAGAATTAGAGGATAATATAAATGCTTAATTTAAAGTTACAGCATAATTTTTGTTATATAGTATTAAGAGGAGGAGGCACTAGTACGGAGGGGCTGCATTCCAGAAGGCAAAAACCACAATGAACCATAGAAAGTTTGGCCATGAGAAAGAGAGTTAAAACTGCTCCTCCCTAGTGATTCCCAGAGTATATCTATAGTGATGCAAATAGTTGCTTCAGTTTGGCCAGATTTCTGTCTATAGGTAAGGACCGTAAAGGAAATAACACAGAAGTAACTCCAGGTGTCTCTCTGGGTTGGAGGGTTGAGGAGGGGGGCATGACATATACTGATAAACAAAAACATGAAATAAAGACTATTTATTACCTGCCTGTTGTCACCAAGATGCTTATATCTGACTACACTCCATTTTGTGTATGCAAACTCAGCTGCTGCAATATGATAAAAAGAATGAAAAGGCTATTTGCATTGAAACAGGGAGGCCACGGGCTTCTTATCTCCCAAGGCTGGCAGCTCAATACACAATGAGACTTCCTTGGGAAAAGCAGCAGGAAGAGATTAACATGACTAGTAAAGAAATTCAACTTTGCAGATTAATTTTTACAATAGATTTTTCTAATAACAACATGAGCAATAAACTATGTTGCATTATGGTCTCACCTCTAAGCTGCATGCAAGTCTTGTTGCATGCAAGTCTACAAAAGCAGAAAGTTGTATTTCTAAGCCAGATTAAAGCAATAGGGATAATAAAATATACCTGCCTGCTCTTGGTTGTCTGAGCTCTTAATTGTTTGAGGAACCTCCTGCCAAGCTCCTGGGAGAAGAGATAGTGAAATTTTCTGAAGAACAGACTTTCCAGCTATTTAGGCATTTGCTTGCTACGTAGCCTCCAGTTCCACTGGTCAGCACTTTGTAACTGATTCAGAGGTCTATACTTTAGTGGTGCAAACCCTGATTTAGTATTATATTTAGAAACATAAATGGAGGTCTCTCCTCTGTTTCTCTGCTGAAGACAAGAATATTTGTATTGCTTCTACAGTATTTGCATGGATTACCTGGTGCTAACATCTAATGAAACCATGGGTGAAAGGGTGAAGCTGGGCTGTAAAGCCTCCCACCTTTATACCCTTCTGTGTGTCAGCTCCAACTGTCCATTTATTAACATACAATGTTTGAATAGTTCTTCCAAATTCTCTGGCTGCCTTGTCTCACAAAATGGTCCTTTATGAGGATATCCTTCCCCAAACTGGCTAATCAGAACAAAATCATTCCACTCCCATATCTTTCGCACACAATTGAAAATCTAGTATCTACTAATGAACTCTGCAGCCACTTTGCTTCAGCTCATAAATCTCTGTTGCTGTTGCTCTCCTAGTCAAATCATCAAGTGAAGCGCTAAATCTTTGCATG
>NW_015386926.1:273736-275825 GCF_001527695.2 Protobothrops mucrosquamatus | reverse complement strand
CAAAATGGTCCTTTATGAGGATATCCTTCCCCAAACTGGCTAATCAGAACAAAATCATTCCACTCCCATATCTTTCGCACACAATTGAAAATCTAGTATCTACTAATGAACTCTGCAGCCACTTTGCTTCAGCTCATAAATCTCTGTTGCTGTTGCTCTCCTAGTCAAATCATCAAGTGAAGCGCTAAATCTTTGCATGAAGTTCTGATAATTTGGCTGCCTCTTCCTTCAGTAAACTCAGAACAGAAATCACCTGGAGTGATCTGTAAGAAATTCTGCTGGTCAACCCATCGTAAACAATTCACATCGAATCATGGCAATCGTAAACTGCTATTTGGAAAACTTCTATGTAAGCAAAGAAATAATTGGTTGGACTACAGGCTATCCACTCCAGCATCAGGCAAGCCTTACTCTAGTTATGCCACGGCATGGTACACATTTGTTGTGTATATCCACATACTGTTGATGTTGTAATTATATTTCAGCAAGTCATTCTGCAGACAGTGTGGGTACCCCTAGGATCTAATGACAACTTCAGGATCAAAGGCAAGGTTCAATGCCTGTCTGATTAGAGAGTATGAGACTTGCCAAGCTGATGTCACGTCAGGAAACAGCCACTGCAAAAACTGTTAGAATTCTTTTATTGTTGGATATAATAACAAACTCTTAAAAGCCTCCCAGTTTCCCTAATCTCCCTATTACTCCATATAGAATGAAACCAAGTTTATTTTCAGTCTCTTTCTCATGTTTCCTACTGTCATAGGACTGAGATCTTGTTCTTTTTCCTTTATTATTTCTTAACACTTTTGTTAATGGGTCTTCTACAGTATTATTACATCAACTTTAACACTCCATTCCTTGGTGCTTTCTGTTGCTTGCCGATGTTTCATTATCTGACTAGGTAACATCATCAGTGACTCACACAGTCCTAAACAAAAATGTTTGGCTATGTACTCTCAGTATCAATTCTCATCAATATATTTATAACAAACATATTGTTCAGTAGTAATTATTAAAATGCTTATCAGAGTACACATTTTGGCCAGAGGACCCATACAGAAATGCAACAATATAGTTAAGAAATAATAAAGGAAAAAATAACAATAGCTCAACCTTGAGCTAGATGTAGTCTCTTCTATTGGAACTTTTCAAAGAACTTTGTGTAAGAGAGTCTGTTTCCCAATCAATATTGCGGTAATCAGTACTAATTATCTCCTATATAGATACTGACTTGTATGATGGTGTTATAACAACTCTATATTATCTTTGATGAAAATAGAACCTTTCCAAGTTAGCCTCGGTTTGGAAACAGACATAACTTTGGTGATCTTCTTAAATGGTTTAAGTCAAGAAGTGAACAGAAGAACTGCATTTTTCTTGGCTTTATTGGTGACCTGACAGCATTTGATATTACCCGTAACAATATTTTTTTTGATGGAACCAGCTAATACAAGACTTGGAAACTATAGTGATTTCATATGTAGTTATTTTGCAAGCATGTTTGAATAATGTGCATTGCTTGGTTTCTTGGCCTTTCTTCTGAAAAGCTTCTTGTGATCTTATTTCACCCCTATAATTTTTATAATAAGGTTCAAAGTATGGGATTTATTAAAGCAATAAAATGTATATATGTGTAGCGGGGACTGCCCGAGAGTGCTTGCAGGAGCTTGACTGGGAAGGGGAAGATTGGGACAGCTGCAGTTGGCTTGGGTGTGGCTGGCGTGAGTGGAAGGAGGAAGGATAGAAAAGGGAAGAAAAGTAGAAGGCCGGGGTTTTTGGTTGGAGTTGAGAAGGGAAGGTCTGGAAGCTTATTTTATTTTTCTATCAAGGGTATTTTAAATAGGGTCTAGATAGAGTGAAGTTTTATTGCTTCCTCCGTGGGAGGATGTCTGAGGCGGAGGCAGGCGAGAGTGTGAAGTAAGGGAGTTGGTTGGGGTTCCTAGCCTCGGATTTTAATAATAAAGAGTAAGGGAGGGGGGTGGTTTTTGAATCCTGAAACCTGAAGAAGAATCCTAGAGAAGAAGCACCAGGAGGAGAGAGACTGGTGGTGCCAACTGTTGCTGCCAACTGTTGTTGTGGACTTTGGAGG
>NW_015386926.1:267314-272442 GCF_001527695.2 Protobothrops mucrosquamatus | reverse complement strand
AAATAAAAGGGAAGGGAAGACAGATTAACAGCCAGAAAGAGCCAAAAGGCTTTTTGTACTGGCCTTTTCTCAAACATTCTGCTATAATATGGCTATATTTTAGAAAATCTTGTATTAGAAGTTCAAGTAAATTCCATCCAAGTTATTCTTTAATATGCACCCCTTATTTTCAGGTAAGAATGTACTATATCTGATATATAGCAGGATCCCCAACCATGGGGATTCATCTAGTTACCCCAATAAGATACATGGACTGGCACTGGGCCATGACATGCCAGAAACCGGGCCACGCAAACAAGTAAAGCCCCATCCGCGGGATGCAGACAGTACATGAAACCACGCCTCCTCCAGTCCACAGAAAAACCTCTTTCCACGGAACCAGTCCCTGGTGCTCAAAAGGTTGGGGATCTTTGATATATAGGATACAAAATAAGAAAAAAAAGCTTTAGGTCTTATAAATATTAACTAAAGGATTGCTTATAATTTTTACTAGCTGTTATTGTCAACAATTGTTATATAGAAATACTGATTTATCCTAAAATTCTAAACATTCCCTTGGAAGGAAAGATTAGGCTTCTGTTACTTCTGGCACACATAGTTCATCTTTCAACTTCAACAGTATCAATTGTCTATCTGCTTCCATCATAGGTCCATAGGTATCTTATTGGGGTAACTAGATGAATGCTATTCTATTGCCCTAGTAATGTATTGATTCAAAATTCAGAATATCATAAATGCAGCTGCCTTCTGCATGCTTGCTCATAACTTAAGCTCACCAAGGCTTAACTGACTAAGTGTGAAAGCAGCATACATAAAAATGCATTTTTTAAAAAATGTTCAGGTTTGTCTTTTATATGTTTTTAATATTACAGGAAGATTTATGAGATAAAATGCTTGCTAGTTTCTTTACAGGGTTTAGTATATACCTTTAACAAGATAAATATTGGCAGAATACAAGGCAGGAATCTTGAGTATCCCAGGGTCTTCAAGTCAGAACATGTAATACATATTTATAGAACTGTTATTGTATAATACAGCATTCACTTGGGATCCAATTTTTTTAAAAAAATGCTGACATCAAGATTTTATTACACCAACCTTTTGATTTTTAAACTATAAGAGGAAAAACAGCACTAACTGTATTCTCTTTATCCCTGCTGAAAAATATTTCTCTGATTTGTTTTCTCCCAGCTGTACCCAAGGCAACTCCAAATATTTTAGCTTTCAGAAATGCTGAATTCACTAATCAAGTGTGTTGGACAAAAAGTAGATACAGCAATCATGTAATTTATAGAAATAGTTAACTCACTGTTGTATTAATCAAAATACTTAGGGACTTGCAGCAATTAAAATCTTTCTTAATGCTGCCGGTAAAAGCAAATGCAGCACTATTTTAAAGTAATTTTTTTCAGCTGTTGACATAACACTTTTTTAATTCTACAAGGGACTTGGATTCATGTACCCACCAGTAGAATGAGTTTGTGTAAGGAGTTCTTATATTCTTCTCTGAGTATCAGACCTCAGAGAATGTTTCTCAATGTTCAACTCACAATGCTGAATTATGTGGACTCTGGTATATAAAACTCAAGTGCAGAAGAGGAGGTTTTCAGGCAGACATACTTTCTGAAAAATTATTAGGTAAAAAGCAACTGGAGCTAGTAGGATTGGGTTATGTGATGAAATTATGAGACATAAAAAAATGCTCCCATTAATGTAACAATAAAGATAGAAGAATAAAAAAATGCTGATTCCACAATATTTGTATTTAATCTTCATTGTTAATGAAAACTGAATTGTGAATCAGTTATATAAATTAATTATCATATAAACAGATAACAGAACTAAGCCAAAATGAATTGGTCAAGAATTCTTTTTCCTGGCCAAACAAAACCCTTAAAATTATTGTGCATGTTCATGCAACGGTTAATTATACATCTTTAGTGACAATTCAGAAAAAATCCTACAGAATTAATTAGTCTATAATTATATCAGTAGTATTAAATAGTACTGCAACTATTTCATTATAAATAAATGTTAACAATGTGGTTTTTACTTTTGCATGAATAAGACATAGACTTTACTATTTATTTAATTGCTGATATAGCTATTTCAGAATTTTATTGAGTCTCCTGCTATATTTTGTACTGAGCTTTACCTAGCTTATATTTATACAATAAAAAAATAGGGCATTCCAAGTAGGAGGTAAAAATTAATTGAATCTGTCTGCAGTAAAAGATAGGGACATATACATGCAATTTGAGCAGCTGAATCTAATTAAAATGTTTCTTTTTTTATGCTGTTAGTGTTGGAAATTATAATACAATGAACTTAGATTTAGAAAGATCTTCAATTTAGCATTGTGACTATATCTGAATAATGCCTTAAAGTATTAATCTTGCTTTTGTTTAATTCCCAGGAGAGACACACAATTTTGATGGATTGAGGCACCTTTGTCTCAATATAGAGTAGAAATAAATCAGAATGAAAGTTGACAGTAACCCTCTTCAGTCACTGCTTTTATTAGTTACAGATCATGTGTAAAGCTATGCAACTATTTAAGATATTATACAGCTTACCACTAAATTTCCTTCCGAATGTAGATATATTGGGGAGAATAGTAACAGGACAAGATTGTGTGCGCAGGCTTATTCTCTATCCAGTTCAAATCCTGCCATGTATTTAGGTTAAAGTTTCAAGTAGGCTATAGTCAAAAATAATTACACAACCGTGCTGAACAAAGAAGACAAAAAATGCTCTATGTCCAAACTATTAATACTCAGAAGTATTTCCTAGAATGAAATAAATTCTACAAATTGCATAGATCAAGGCATTTGTTTACATTATATAGTCAAATTAAGCTCAACAGAATTTATTCCCAATAATTACAAACTTGCACCTGTATGGAAGTTATATACTTTTCTCTGAAACCAAGATCCATTTTAATATCCATGGACATACAGTATGTATGCAACTCTGTCTTTGATCTCATGTCCAAGTAAATATGAACAATATTTGGCAGCAGATGCCTTCAATTAATTCATTTAAATTGCACTGATTCCCATAAAGTCTTCTTCTAACTTTTGAAATAAACATAGTTGCAATGCAACATCTTCAAATTATGAATGGGGGGGGGGGGAAGCTCAGGTTTGGGATAAAATACAGGAAAAACTATTAAAGTAGAATATCTTTTTTAACAATGGAGTTAACATATCAATGGGATTCAGGATTTTTAGGAAATTCCTTAAGTTCTCTTTGAATGATCAGTATATATTTAAGATCATATTGCGTAAATTGGTTGGCTTTCTTCTGCTTTAGTTTGACACAGAACTTGAACAGGTAGTCTTTGCTTAGCAATCACAACTGGGACCAGTAACCTGGACATTAAGTGAAGTAATCACTAAGTGAAAATCACATGACTGCGACTCTGCTTTCCAGCTCAAAACCGCCAAAATCACACCATTGGATTTTGTTTGCATTGTACCCAGCACAAGAAGACTATATTTATTCAAAGCTAGAATGGAAGCTTTTAATTCAATTGAGTAGAACACAAAGGAAAAAGGGCATAACCGTCGTATTCCCATAAAAAGAAATGTTATGATTTTCTGTTATATTTAACTGGGCCACCTAATGAGGCAGAGGCAACTTCAGCTGTTCTAAAGAGCGTAACATTTTCTTTTTCCTCTTCTGTTTCTATGTCATACTTTGATTAGATGCAAGCAAGCGTTTCCTCTCTTGCTTTCTCAAAACAGTGACTTTTTTAAAAGAGAAATTGCCAATATTGATTTTTATGTTTTTTTTCCCAGCTAAAAATTAATTACCATCACAGTTCTGATTCCCCATTACAGAACTGACCATCACCAATAGTCACTAAAGGGAAAAACACTTCATATGATACTTCGGCATTCATAATAGCTTTTTGTATAGCTGGATAAACTTTAAAAGCTCTCTAAGATAAACCATTTTTGACATAACTACTCTTCAAACCACCTCTGTTTATGCTAAATGTAGATAGCATACTATTCATAATTTCAGCAGATAGTAATGCTGAACCTTGTTTTTAAATATTTCTTCCAATTATAGGAGATAAATTATACTAATCTCTAAAAAATCTATTCACTTTTTATAGAAAAAATATAGTTGAAATTACAAACTAAAGCATTTCCCCAAATAATAGTAACTATAAGCCCCAAATCATGCATCACTTTATATTTCTTGCAACCTTTCATTTTCTGATTTCCATTTATTTTCTACCGTTTTTTAAACTACTCTCCTCTGCTAATTATGATCAAAACAAATTTGCTTTCAACTCGATCAATTCACAAACTCATCAATTCAACAAACTCATTTACAAAATGCAGATTGGAAAAAAATGCATGAATTGACTTGGAAGCTTCAATGAGCAATATATTTTGGGAGCCTGAGAAAAGAGACCATTGATCTGGGGAGTTCTTTACTTATGTAGTTCCTTGTTTTGTATATTAACATTTTCCCTTCACGGAAATATAAGATGATATAACTTTGATCATATCAACAAAGATGCACTATGTGTAAAAATATAGATACTGATTCTTTGTGACAACATCCATGCAGTTTGTTGGCAACCCAGTATTTATAAATGAAGCTGTAATTATTGCCTGGGAGTATTAATAAGGCAAATTCCCAAAAGAGAAACACAGAACAAAAGAACATACAACTTTAGCTGGGAAGGTTCAAAGGAGACAGTTCTGAAAAAAGCAAACTGAAGAACTGGAGGAAATAAAAACTTTCTTGTATTTCAGGTCATAGTGATCTGCGACCAAATTAGTAGCACACGAAGCATACAGGTACTTTTGATACATATAGCACTATGTATTTTGAATATTAGAAGATTATAGCCTGCGGATAATTAAATTATCCTTTAAGATGTTATTACTTTTTTCTGTATGTTCTTTTAAGGTGTTTTAGGAAGAACTGTCATTAATATGTTATATATTTTGTTTCTATTTATTTTGAATTTTAGAAGTTTATAGCCTGTGGATAATTAAATTTCCTTTAAGATATTATTTCTTTTTGTTGCATGATCTTTTAAGATGATTTAAAAGGAATTATCATTTAAATATAGATTCACTTGACAAAAACAGTTGTAATA
>NW_015386926.1:234844-266150 GCF_001527695.2 Protobothrops mucrosquamatus | reverse complement strand
CCCCCCTCTCCCTCCCCCACTTCCCAGAGCTAAATACAGGGTTACAAATATAATAATCATAATCTAATCTTGATGAGGCAAGACAGCGGTCTCCAAAGGGTTTAGAGCTCTGGGAAATGAGGAAAAACTCAAACTGAAGCCAGAGAATGCAGATGACCACTAGATGTCAAGAGAATGCAGATCACTGCAAACCAAATCAGGTGGTTTGACAGTAATTACCATGAAACATGTATGTAATAAGATTACAGGTAGTCCTCATTTAGCGACCACAATTGGAGCTGGCAATTTAGCTGTTAAGTGAATTGGTCATTAAGTGAAACTGCAAATGTGTTTATGATCTTATTTTAGCTGAAGAAAAATTTAATACGTTCTTATTTTGAAAAAAATAAACAGTTTTCAAAGAACTTTACAAACAAAAAAATGCTGAAATACATTTTGCACTGTTAAAAGTACCTAATCTAATTCAACAAGAGTATACTCAGCAAATAGCAGTATTGGTACACTTTACAGAATATTAAGCAGTGATGATTTTAAAAAAGGTACTTTGGGCAGGTAGATTCTAATACTGCCATTTTTGATCAGGTAATATATACAAATCATGTTAATGTCCATAGGAGGCTAAAAATGAAGATTAGATTATTTTTTCTATTCAGTTCCTCTAATAGTCCTGATTAACAAAAGGAGAAATAAACACTGGGTTAAATGATGCATAACAACCATTTTCTAGTCTAACTCAAGATAATTGTTTTTGGCTGCAAAAGGATTTTAATGAATTTTTCTTCATTTACTAAAATATCCTCCCATTTTGAATATGTGACCTTTCTGACCATCCCTTAAAGGATGTTTCTAGCTCAGCCTTATTTTTTTAGCCTACTAAGATTTCACATTTTTTCCTGACCCATCTCACTCAGATTTTTCTTCTCCCTCTGATAATACAAGTGTCTGATTGTTTTGTGCGTTAATACAAAGAACAGTCACAACTTCTATAAACTGATATAGCATTCATAGCTTACCCTCTCCATAAAATGCACTCAGCAATGACACTGAGTAATTTATGATACGGTTACAGTGCACATGAAGTATAAAACAAGTTTTTAGAATCCTGGTCCTATATAGCACCAACAGAAATCACATTTCCTAGTATATTATCTTAGTATAAGTAGAATGATACAACTACAACAGTTTCTGATACCAGAGCAACAGCAGCTCATGGACTATTTCCATGAGGAAATATTTATTTTAAAAAAGTTTATTGTGATGAAAGTTTTCTAGAGTAGAGCCACTTTATCAGATGCATTTATTTTTATTACAAAAGCTTTTGTCTTAAAAAAAAATGGCTAAATATTTGTTTATTTTTCCTAGAAAAATAATAAAACCCAATTGGTCTTAGAATGTAAGAAAAAAAACAAACATTTGTCAACAGTAATTTACATAAAGTCACTGCATTCAGCAAAAAGTACAATAAAAAGCTGTCACTCTTTCTGTCTCCAAATAAGACCTGTTTCTGCTCAACAATGAAAAGAGTAATCTACATATTATCTTCACATCACTGTTATCACTCTGGTTATGAAGTAAGCAATGAAAAAGATTCTGTTAACTCTGAAGTGGATTAGAATTTTCAAAGTGCTTCAGGACTTAACATTGTGGAAGGTCTGATTTATATTCCAGGCATTATAAAACCTCTGTACTCAGGAATGACAAATAGCACAACACTGAAATTGCAATGACAGCCTCAGAGCACTAGCAACTAGTGTGTTCCATCTTAATACTAAGGTTTCTGCGATTCTGTTCACTTAACATTCAAAGCAATTAACGCTTCTTGTTGCATCCACATCCAGATACAAAACCTTCAAATCAAACCATTTACCTCAAGTGAAGTCAGCCTTGAATAATTCACAAAGCACAAAGCAACAGGGAGGTAAGAAGCCTTGAATTCAAAACAATGGCATAAAGAGATTTGAAGAACCTTTCTATCCATATAAAAAGGCACACAGGATTTTGTATAAAGGAAAGAGAAGGAATTCCCAAACAACAACAAAAAATATACAGTATGTAGTATGGCAAATGAGAAACAACACATATTAAGGTTAAAATGATAAATCTTGATAAAAATCATGATAAAAGAATATTGACCGCTATAATATGGATGACTAATAAACTACTGCCAAACATTTGTCTAGCTAAGGTTGTAATCAAATGGTGACTTATTATGTGCCATCAAGTTGTGTTTGACTCCTAGCAACCACATTTTCTGTATGACAATCTATCCCTAACTTGATTTTTCAGATCTTCCACCATGCATCTATTGAGGCTACACAGTATCGAAGTCCATCCACCTTGCTGCTGGTTCTTCTCTTCTCCTTTTTCCTTCCATCTTTCCCAGGATTAGAGCTTTTTCAAGAGAGCTGGGTCTTTGCATAAAGTGTCCAAAGTTATATCATTTGAACCTGGTCTTTTGTGCCTTGAGTGAGAACTCTGGCTGATTTGTTTGATGATCCATTGCTTTCTTTTCTTAGATCTTCACAATATTCTTTGGAATTTTTCCAATACCCAAGTTCACAACTGTCAATACTTTTGCTGTACTGCTGCAGCCAATTTTGGTCACCATATCACAAAAAAGATGTTGAGAGTTTGGAAAAAATTCAGAGAAGAGGCACTAAGATGATAAAAAGCCCGGAGGCTAAAACATACAAAGAATGGCTGCAGGACTTGGGTTTGGCTAGTCTAAAGAAAAGAAGAAATAGGAGAGACATGATAGCAGTGTTCCAGTATCTGAGGGGCTGCCACAAGGCAGAGGGGATCAGGTTGTTCACCAGAGCACCAGAGGGAAGGACAAGAAACAATGGCTGGAAACTGATCAAGGAGAGAAGCAACCTGGAATTGAGAAGAAACTTCTTGACAGTGAGGACAATCAACCAGTGGAACAGCTTACCCACAGAAATCGTGGGCGCTCTAACACCAAGAGTAAAAAGTACAAAAGTGTTAAAATTTATTGGGCCAAGCTTTCGCCGGAAACGTCCGGCATCATCAGGGCCATGATACAGCAATATGGGAGGAGTCTTATATAGCATTGGAGTGTGCAGTCTGCATCCGGTACCGTGATCGTGTCATTGGGCCCAGGTGATTTGATGAATTCGTGGGCAAAACATCTAGCCTTGTGTGCAATACTCCTCTGGAGTGTCTGCCCAAGTTGTCGCAGGATCCAGTCCTTTCTGACCCAGAGGAAAGGGTGCTCCCACAGTTCTCGTCCATTTGGTCACTGAATCCACCTTTGTTTGTCCGTGAGCCGGCACCTCGAGGTGCCATGTTGGCTTGTAGGTAGGTTCCTGGTGAGTTGTTGCAGAATCCAGTCCTTTCTGACTCAGGAGAAAGGGTGCTCCTACAGTTCTTGTCCGTTTGGTCTTTAAATCTATCTTTGCCTGTCCGTAGGCCGGCACCTCGAGGTGTTATGTTGGTTTGTAGGTGAGTTCCTAGTGAGATCTGGTCGAGCTCTGATACTCTGCCCAAGCCCTCAGCATTTGTTTTATCCATATTGTATTGAATGTTTCCACCCCCTTTCCTTCGTTCTGTGGAGCGGGACCCGGCATTTCTACCCCTTTGCCGTGCGTCTATGTCTTTCCCTGCACAAATGGAGACACGCCACGCCGCAGTCAGTTCCTCTGCGCCTCATGCCTCACTCCTCTCACCGGCCCTCCCCAAGGTTTGACAACCAGCTGTTTCAACGCTAGCATGCTGGTCCGGGCCAGACTCAACACGGCCACCGCACCCACGGACCTGCACCAAATTCTCTACGTCCATGGGATCACGCTCCTCTCCTTGGCTAGGTCTGGCCGGAGAGCGAAGTCTTCCGAGTTCTTTGGCAGCAGCGGTTCGTGGGGGGGAAGAAGAGAGAAGAGTTGGTATGGCGTTGTTTACACTGATCTGTTGCTTTTTTGTGCGGGATCTAGTTGTCATGTGATGACCGTCCCTTTTATCCAGGAGGGCTTTTCTGGGGAGATGATGTGTCGTATTGGGGTGGTGATCTGGATGGTGGGGGTGTGGTAGCCCCTCCTCTGCTGAGTGTTGCGGTGCGATCGTTGCCTGATGGTCTTTGATGGATTGGAGCTGTTGTGCTCTCTTATGTGAGGCACGATTGTTATATATATTGTACTCTAACTTCCAGTATAATTTTTTAATTAGAATCATATCCTGGAGTTGCTATTTACTTTGGACAACATATGTGTGGAACATAACTCCTCCTAATAAGGAAAAACATAGCTTAATGATGGGGTGAGTATTAAAGAGAAAATGTAATTGGAGGAATGGGTTATGCTCTCTCTAACAATGCTTTGAGAAAAAGAGTGAACGAAAGAGAGAGAGAGAGAGAGAGAGAGAGAGAGAGAGAGAGAGAGAGAGAGAGAGAGAAAGAGAAACAAGAGACTGAGAGAGAGAGAAACAGAGACTGAAAAAGAGAGAAACAGAGACACACAGAGAAAGGCAGAGACAGAGAAGGAGATCTTTTTACATCTTTAGTACCTGCATAACTGAATGAAAAGGTTGCCAGCATATTCTCTACTGCATTGCATTTCCCTTAATGCAGAGGGCAAAGATGACAATTACAGCTATGGCTTGGATCAGTCTTTTTTAAACTTTGCTCCTTGAGGATGTGTAAACTTATAGTTTTAGAATTGCTTGGAGTCTGTGCTGGCTGGAGAATCCTGGACGTTGAAGTTCACACATATTGAAGCTGCCAAGGAACACTGGCTTAGACACTGAACAACTATACAAGTGACCAGTAGAAACTCACATAAACTTGTCTTGGAAACAGGTCAAATTGCTGTATCTGCCTATGTCCAGACACCAAGATGATGATGATGATGATGATGATGATAATAATAATAATGATGATGATGATGATGTTGTTGTTGTTGTTGTTGTAGGAAGGGACCTTGGAGGTCATCTAGTCCAACCCCCTGCTCAGACATGAAACCCTATACCATTTCAGACAAATGGCTGTCCAGTCTCTTCTTAAAAACTTCCAGTGTTGGAGAATTCACAGCTTCTGGAGGCAGGCTGTTCCACTGATTAATTGTTCTAACTGTCATGAAATTTCTCCTTAGTTCTAGATTGCTTCTCTCTTTGGTTAGTTTCCATCCGTTGCTTCTTGTCCTGCCTTCAGGTGCCTTGGAGAATAGCTTGATCCCCTCTTCTTTGTGGCAGCCCCTGAGATATTGGAACACTGCTATCGTGTCACCCCTAGTCCTTCTCTTCATTAAACTAGACATACCCAATTCCAGAAACCGTTCCTTATGTGTTTTAGCCTCCATCCCATGATCATCTTTGTTGCTCTTCTCTATAATCTTTCTAGAGTCTCAACATCTTTTTTACATCCTCATGTTACTAAGCTTATACTGTATCAGTTCATGGGACGTCTCTCTGACTCTTTACAGGAAAGTTCAGCATATTTTAAAGCAGTATTACATTTCTTCCATACTCACTTTGAATTAAGGAAAAACATGCTTCTATAAATTTTCAAAATATAGTCAAGATTCGGTCAGTTCTCTGAAAGTTGTTAAGTTTTCAGAATTCGGACTAGGTTTACACTACAGATTAAGTCAAAAATAATCAAACCACATTATAACTTAGACAACAAGTAAACCAAACATTTATGTGAAAAGTGTTGGTCTAGTCATGTAGAATGCAATACCAAGTTCCATTTAACAATGTCCACGAGCAAGTCCAACGGGCATGTTTCCATGCACAAATTACCAGAAAGAGGGCACAGTATCACTTTCATACAGTTAGTAGCTACAACTAGAGAACGAATCTCTCTCACTGAATACAAGAACAGAAAATCTGAAAACAGAATAAGGTATAGAGACTTCTATATATTTTGGAAGTAACAACTGCAATATCAGAAAAAAAATATTAGTTGCAGAGACTGAATACAGTGAGCTCAAATGTGATTTTTAGCAGTGTGTCAAGGTAAAGACTCAAACTAGATATACATTAAAGAACACATGAATACAAAGGGAAAAGTCAGATTACAATGCAAGAATAATGTGACCAGGACAAAATCAATGAAAGAATAATAATATTGGGCCTAGTGACAAACTAACAATAATCATTAAACCAAACCAACGATTTCTAATTCCTGTACTGATATAAAAAGTTATGGTTATATTTATAAACAGAAGAATAACAACTTAAACAATAATGTTCCAGGCAATATGGAGCAACTCAAATAACTAAAGAACCTTATAGGTAATCCTTGACTTACAACCAAAATTGAGCGCAAAATTTCTATTGCTAAGTGAGACATTTGTTAGGTGGGTTTTCCCCCATTCTACAACCTTTCTTGCCATAGCGGTTAATGAATCACCGCAGTTAAGTCAGTAATACGGTTGTTAAGTGAATCTGGCTTCCCCGTTGACTTTGCTTGTCAAAAGGTCACAAAATGTTATTACATGACCCCGGGACACTGCAATAATCATAAATATGAGTCATTTGCCAAACATCCAAATTTTGAGCATGTGACCATGAGAGTGCTGCAACAGTCGTAAGTGTGAAAAATGGTCATCAGTCACTTTTTTCAGTGCCACTGTAACATTGAATGGTCACTGTTGTAAGTCAAGATTACTTGTATAGAGCTAGACTTAGACTGAAAATGCTTCCAGAAGCAAAAGAAAACGGAGGATATGGACTGCCGGATTGGAGTTTATATTATCAAGCACCTGTACTAACATGGCTAAGAGTGGATAACCCTTAAAGACTACTATACATAGAAGGACATGACCTACAACTTGGGTGGCATGCCTTTCTATGGGATGGGAAGAATAAAATACACAGATACTTTCAATATCATTATATAAGAAATGCACTTTTCTAGAAAGGGAAAAAGTAAAAGTGAAAATTTACGTGAAAATATCTAGATGCTCTCAACAATGGAAGCGTTTGTTCACCCAAACCTAACTAACTATGAGAAAATTGTGACCTATAAAGACATTTTGAATAAGGGAAATTAAAACACAGACAAGAATTAGAAGAACAGGGTATATTGACCTACCACGGTGGCTATATCTGCAAATCCAAACATCTGGATTTTATAAAGAGAATTTCAACAACCTCTATGAAGATGTACACAGAGAGTAGACTGGTCTCAGCAAAAGAGTCCTCTAAGCATATAGCTGCTATGCCATATATTATCTATGCTAATATAAAACCAATGCTTCTGTCCCAGAGCACTGAATAGGCTGGGAACTGGTGTAATACTATTAAATCTGATGATCCTTTGAGGAATGATTGGCTTACAGGCAATGTCAATTAATGACAGTTCAATTATTAGAATAATGCCATCATATTTCCAAAGCACCAATAGGCAAGACAAGAAACAATGGTTGGAAACTAACCAAAGAAAGAAGCAACCTAGAACTAAGGAGAAATTTCCTAACAGTGAGAACAATTAACTAATGGAACTTGCCCTCAGAGGTTTTCGGTGCTCTATCACTGAAGGCTTTCAAAAAGAGACTGGACAACCATTTGTTTGAAATAATATAGAGTCAACTGCTTGAGCAAGGGGTTGGACTAGAAGACCTCCGTGGTCTCTTACACCTCTATTATTCTATGTTCTATATGAGCATTATTGGGAATTGCTATCAGCACTTACTGTATGTAAGAATACCAGGTTTAGAGAAAATTGACATATGATTTGATATCACTTTTAGGGGGATCTTGCATTCTAAGTTTCTATGTTTAAGCTACAGGTTAATGTGAAAATATAAAGTGGATTAGTGCAATACTATTGAAAATTCTGATTGCGGATTGACACAAAAAGTACATATTTCAGTGTAATTGCCTATTTAATAAATACATTGGTATTTAGTGTCAATTGATCCAGGTATGGTATTTGTTACTGTGTTCACAAAAAAGAAGAAATAAACTATTCAGATTTTAAATACTTCTTCAAATATGATACCAAATTTAACTTGCAAATGATCTCAAACTATTTCAGAGTGATCTGCCTAATTAAAGCATTTACTGACTGCATGAGTATGCATTACATACAGAGTTCTACAAATTTCTTTTAAAATGTTAAATGGTGATGTGACATAGAATTCTTACCTCTTACAATTTATAATCTATATATTCAAAGAATAACGTTTTCAATATAGGTATTTATCTCTATAGGGTGGTTATTGATAAAACATAATAGTTAATTGGTGGTCTTATACACATAGACAAATCTTGAGCTTTCTACACGTTAATGCATCTTTACTTTTTCCCATGTTTGCTGCATGTTTACTCCATGTTTCCCAAAGTAAGTGAGAAGCTGGCAGTGAAATTGCAAGTTGCAGTCATGTGACATCTCACTTAACAATCATGGGTGATTTGCTTAATAGTCACAGTAAAACTGACATTGTAAGTCCAGTGCAGTCCTGTGATGTCCAACTTAACAACTGCTTTGTTTTGTGATGATTTTGCTAGCCCCAATTGTGATTCGGACTAAATGTAAAATGAAAATATCTCAACTTTCCTCAACTTGTACAATTTGCTTATTTAGTATATTGCTGCACAGATAGTCCTTGACTTACAACAGTTCATTTGTGACTGTTCAAAGTTACAACAGCACTGAAAAAAGTGACTTATGCCCGTTTTTCACACTTACGACCATTGCAGCAGCCCCTTAGTCACATGATCAAAATTCGGATGCCTGGCAACTGGTTCATATTTATGATGGCTGCAGTGTCCCCGGGTCCTATGATCATCTTTTGCAATCCTTCTGAGAAGAAAAATCAATGAGGAAGTCAGATTCACTTAACAACTGTGTTACTAACTTCACAACTGCAATGATTCACTTAATATCTGTAGCAAGGAAACTTACTTAATAAATGTCTTGATTTAGCAACATAAATTTTGGGACCAACTGAGGTCGTAAGTCAAGGACTACCTGTATTGTAGAATCATATTTAATAATAATATTAACTTATTAAACTTGTATGCCATTTGACTGCTAATAACTCAGTTTATTTCTAACTTTTGCTCTTAGGGTTTTTGAGATTCACTGACAGTACGACCTAAGCAAACCAATTAATGTGGGGAAGGGAACGGAAGTGACAAGAACAGAACATTTAAAAAGGGCAGATTTATTATTTGGTTCCAGAATCCAGCTTCAAAAAAACCAATTAAGGAGCATAGGTTCAATAAAAGTGACACCTTTGGCCCAGTAATCAATCTAGTACTATTTTAATTGCTAGACCACAGAAAATAAACAATATACAAGAATCCAAAGAGCTGTACCCAATGAAATGGGGACAATAACAGATCTATAACAGCAAACTCAAGCATGAGATGTCATATCTAGTCACTAAGGGATACAAATGTCTATAAAAAGCTGATGTCACAGTCCTGAATTCATTCCAACATTAGCCCTTCAGCTCTCTCTAGCCTTTTGCCAGGTTATTTTACTTTTTGAATGTTATTAGGGGATGGAAGTCTTTTCTCCTTTAGAAGTATTACTTGCTCTGTTGGTACTTTCATTTGAACTTGAAAACTATCCAACAGTTGAGCTTCAACACTTACAATGTGTAATATGCCTTCAAATGGAATATGGCTAGCCCAGGCTAAAATTTAATACACTGCTCCATGACTAGAAATTAATATCTCTTTGCCACTGATTATGCCTTGATTAATTTCTGGCTTGCCATTTATTATTACTTAATCATTCACATCAATCAATTGCAATAGTTTTATTTGCTATGCCTTAAACATATAATTTATATCATTTTTTTTCTATGACATCATTAAAAAAAATCAAGAACCCAAGTGTCACTTGTATTCCTAATTTGATAGGACACAGTTTAATGGAATCAAAAATAAAATGTTCATGGGATTTGTATAATGTCAATTAAGGCTGCATGAAATAGAACATATCCTTTTTTATAGTAATTTTATTTTTTTATTTAAAAAATTACTACTACAACAATAAAAAACAAATACATTATATAGGAATATAATAAATGTAACCAATTTATGGGCTCAGCCACAACTCTTGACCCTCATGCTCAGTGATAAAGCCAAGACTTTAAGGCCTTACAAATGTTGACAGGGTTGGGAGCAATTTAATTTCTGGGCACTGCAACAGAAAAAGCTTTTCTCCTTGGCACCACCAGATGGCATTCCTTAATAGACAGAACCAGAGCATGCCAAACAGGATGGGTAAGCATTATTTGAGAGAAGCAGCTCCTCAAATGTAGCTATGGCCATATACCATAAGTTACAACCAGCACCTAGAATTGAACCCAGAAGTAAACAGGCAACCAATGCAGCTCATGAAGTAGAGATATAACATGCAGTGATCAAAAAGTATATATAACTGCTGTGTTAAAACAAATCTATATTCAATGAACATGCAAAACATTGCTGAAGCTTCTAAGAAGCTACTTTCTTCTATCATCTTCTTCCAATATTACTTCAGGCAGCAAGATCCTAGTTCCTCTTTCAGAAAGCTCCTAGATTAGCGTCTCTGATTTTCAAAGGTTTCCTTACCAATTATTTTAAAAAATAAATGAAAAGGGATTTCTGTCCTTTTCCCTTCCCCATACACTTGCATTTCTTCCTATTTTTTCCTTCCCTATTTTGTAGAAGATCAGGGCTTTGCATACAATGAATTAACAACAAACCCTATGATGCCCCACTATCCAATTTTTCCTTTTCTTTCTAACAATTATTTATCTGAAAATAGTTTGTATAAAATGCTTAGATGAAGCTCTCAAGCACTTTAGCAGCCCCAGAAAATGTTTCTAGATGTGTTAGAATTGCAGTTTTAATTAGTTGACTTCTGTTTCTTATTGGAAGAAAAACAATTATTGTAAAATATAATAAAACTGATTAAATAAATGAAAATTAATGGGCAATTAATCATTAACCCTTCCTGCTATGCTATGCTGGAAGCAATACAAGATGTAAAATCTACAAAAAAAGGATCATTATGATGACAAAGGATCTTTGTGAATGAGATTTAGTTGTGAGTAAACATTTGAGATATGTATGACTAAGAAAAGCGGATTGTTGAATAAATATGCCAGTACTACCTACTCTGTGAAATCAGCGTTTTATGTTTTCACATGAGTGCAAAGATGTATCAGATTAGATACATTGTTGAATATGTAAACCATACCAAAGAAAGGTATTTCCCCCAATATAAAAATATTGCCAAAATGGTAAATATTTTTTTTTAAATCAGAAGTTGGATAACTGATTGCTTTAAAAATATCTTGAATAATAATTAGAATCATGAATTATGTTCAGATTAGTGTATAATTTAGCCATAAACTCATAAACTCCAAATATGTCTCCAATTGGAAGATGCAGACATATTGTATTGGCTTTTGGTACTATTCACTGGAAAAATGTTTTTGGAAAGACAAAACTTTTATTCTTGTGTTTTTCCTGTTTATTTAATTTTTCCTGATTTACAAGGAAATCTGGCTCCCCCCAAGGACAATGAACAGAAGGGCAACAATGCATAAGGATTCTTTAGGAAATTCTCCAGGGACAGAGCGTAAGTATGCAGCAGCTGTGTACAGTAGAAAGAAAACTGGAGCAGATGGTAACCAACCAAACCCATGGCATTTCTATTTAGTGCATGTGCCTGAACAGTGATTGGTAAGAACAGGGGGACAAAATATGAGCGTAATAGAACTGTTTAGCACAGTATTTTTTTTAGTGATTATGTCATATGAAAAGCCCTTGCCACAAGAACGCTGTCTTTAAAGACAATAATAGCCAAAGACTTATTCAACAATAATTGAAACATCATGGGCAGATACATCATGGGCTCATAATTTGAAAGTTATGAACTTCCAGAGTAATTTAATAGGTTATGGTCACGCGTATCGTTATTAAATGGATGCTAATAATGTATTTATTGGAATACTGCCAATAACCAATCAGTATTTTTTTCACTAGGGCCCAAGATTTATTCAGAAAAGTAACACCACAAAACAGGTAGGCTAGCAAAAAATATTTTCTGCATGCTTAAGACTTACATGGTCTCATGAATACTGTTGAATCAATATATTTCTATTGAATAAAAAATAGTTGATCATATCTTTTCTAAAGAAGTTATTTTTATGAATATGTCTTATTGAAGTACCTGCTAATCTTACAGTATATGTGTTTCTATCTGGACCTTGAAATTCTATTTTGAATCATAACTGAAATGCTAACTAATTTGCACTGAAAATCACAATTCATAGGTGTGAGTTACTGTTTCACAGTCTGATATGATACTTTGTTATTTATTAAAGAACAAGGTCTCTGTGTAAGATATGGTGTGAGTATCCACACTTCAAGTACAAGTAACATTTTTTGAATCTATTCAATTCAATTTTACTGCCTTTTCACACAAGAATGTGGATAGTATATATAAGAAATATGTTAAAACATGAAAACTATCTTGCTCCTGTTGCAGAAACTTTTAATTAAATGTCTACTATTACAACTAGCAAAGCAATTATTATAGGGAAATTGAATGCATTCTCAGACGTAATTTAAATGTATCTCAAGAAAAAGTATTTCTTGATATAGAAGTTCTGCATGTATTTGCCTTTATCACCTGTAAAATCTTTAAGATTAGTCTTTGGATTTTCTTGTCATTGTCCACTGCTTGACTGATACACACAATTATTTTCAACAACTGCCTATGAAATTAGGCTACACAAAGATCCTGATTTGAAGGGCAAAATGTGATTCAGAGCACACATGAACGCACACATAGCACCTGCTCTGATCACCTTAAATGTGTTTCTTTCCTGACATTGTACAGCAGCTGTGGAGAGAATTTGTTCTGGGATTTAATTGAAGTGTGGTAAGCTAGAGACATTGCAGAGCATAGACTGCAATAGAAGAGCTGTGCTAGCCTATGGCAGGAAAAAACTGGAAGTATTTTGGTAGTATATTTCCTGACTAACAAAATTTATTTATTAAAAATATATAAACTTTCATGAGTTTTAGCTTATATGTGTATGTTTTTAAATAATAATTTGGAAAGTGTTACCATATTCCTTTTGATTTTTGTATGCAGAGTGAAGAGATCTGGGTACAGTGAAAAACAGGATATGTTCACACATTTTTCAGAGAGCTCACGTTAAGATAAATGCAATAGCTTCTTAACAAACTAAGAAAATTTGACTTGACGTATTTTCTTCTTTGAAAATAAAAATGAAAGCAATTCATTCTTATATTTAATTAGAATGATGTAAAATTCATTTTTATAGATTTTTAAAGATTATTACTGATTTTTAGACATTTGTCAGTTTTAAATTGCATACAAATTATTTTGATATTTATAATCCTTTTCTTACTAGCTTTAATAAATGTTATAACATGACATGCTCAGCAACAAAAATCTAAGAAATGAATCTTTCTTTCAAAAACTATCCATCAAGGAACAGTTTGAAAAAATACAGATCATACACTTATCAAAAGAAGTAAGAACTGTCAATTTGATGAACTACAACTTGCACCTCATTAGTACTGAGCAAGGAACCAAAATTCCACACAAAATAGAACTGCTAAAATATTAACAATTACCAGCTGGTCAGAATACATCTTATATAGATAAAAATACATCAAATATAATTTATCAGATGGTCTCTAATGCCATACTTCATTTCTGTTCAATGTACCGAAAAATTATACTATTAGTACCATTTAAAGCACACATGCCAAACTCGCGATGTCACACAACATATCGGACCTTTTTTCCCATTGCCGGCAATGGGGTGGGTCCGGTTTCGTTGTGATGCGTCTGGCCCGTGGGCCAGCAGTTTGACACCCCTGATCTAAAGCAAGGGGCAAAGAGTTGAAAAAAAATAACACAAATCTGTTATGTGTCCAATTATAATAGCTACATGAATAAATAATAATTTTGAAATTCAAAAATACAATCCCCATTTTCTGATTTCTGGGAAAGGAAAGATACATGTCTTTCTCCAATTAAATATTTGTTCAATTGTGAGGAAGAAGTAATCATATACTTTAACACAAACCACACATTTCTGTTTGTCATGAACTTTCTTATCGAGAAATCAAACAAAGAAAAAAATATTCTAAATCACAAAGCAACTGACAAATTTTCTTACTTATAAAACTAAAGTGCAACTTTTCTGCCCATCCAACAGAAGCTAACAATTATTATACTGTAACTACATTTTGGTTATTTTAGTAGGTTTTTCAATTCATCCTATGGATTATAAAGAATGATGAACCAGAAAAATGACACAGAAAAACATCCTCATCAATTATGAGACCAAGCTAAAACTTTTAATGAGTTTTAATTTTAACAATAAAATTTTCTTATAATCTTATAAGATTTTGCATGGTTTAGAGTAAGCAAAATGATAATTATTATCCCATTATATTTTTCTAGAATTCAAGCATTCCTTCAATTCTGCCACCTAAACAAGATAAATAGTAATTGGAGTTCTTTTAATATAAACAAATAAATAAATTTGTTCCATAGAAATTCTTCTCTTGGAAAAATATGGGATTTCTCAAGCTTGAGGGCAACACATGAAGATCCATTTAAAGCAGACATGTCAAACTCGCAACGTTACGTGATGTCGCGCAACATATGGGACGGTTTTGCCATTGCCGGCAATAGGCTGGGCGCGGCTTCTGGATGATGCGTCTGGTCCGTGGGCCGGCAATTTGACACCCCTGATTTAAAGTTTCAAATACTACCTTGACTATTAAAATCATTCAAAGTACTTGATGTGGGATAAGTATGCAATATGTAATAAAAGATACAGCACACAAAAGAAAAAAGAAAGGGAATTCAGCAGCAGATTATTCACTAGGCTTTAGATTGGGCCAGGTTGTTCTCAGTTCCAATGGTGCTACATATTTAATTATTTTAGCCCTACACTTCAAAGACATACAGTAAAAAATTAGTACTGAAATTACTTACAATTCGTAATGATAGATCCATACATACACACACCCTAAATAAATGTAAAAGAAAAGTATATTCTATCAATTTATTATCAGCCTTTTAAAGATTGAGTATTATAACACCAGGTACATAACTCATGTTTAAAATGCTGCTAAAATTACTAATGTTATAATATTGCTAAAGCTTTATATTATACAGTATATACTGTTTGTGTGTTATTACAAAAAAGACTTGTTAGTTTCCATTGTGATTTTAAATACCAAACTGATCCCACAGCTGGTAAATGGAGCAAAGTAAGCTAGTGTACATATAACAGGTTCATATTTCAAACGTAGTTCCAATTATTAGTAAGTAATGAACCACTCCTGCCATGTCAGGTGATAACTTGCGTTCTATATACTCTTTAAATCAGGATACACTAGTTTCAATGGTATCTGTACATCTGGATTACAAATTAGCATTATAAATTTTAAAATATGTAATGGCAGAGCATATTTTATTAATGTGCACTGAAGCTTAAAGGATTAAAATCAGACAAATTATTCAATTCAGCAAAAAATGTTGAATAAAAGTTTAATAATATGAAGACATTATCTTTCAAGTATATATTTGCCAAGAATAATCCTTTGCTATACCTGTAATTATCTTCCTCTAAACTAATTGTTGTTGACATGTGCAATTAGTGCTTACAAAAGGACAAACCAGAAATTAGACAGCAATGTCTGCAGATTAATGTTGGCATAATGACTACTCATTGTATTTTAATATTACATAACTACATACAGATGTCTTAAGAATCTCTGAAAAAAACAGAAGTGGTTATAAAGGTGTTAATAAATGAAAAATACTGATAATCCTGGTATGACTCTATATAAAAGTAATGCTTGCTCACATAATGAGATGATCCTTACCTATTTTACTGTGTTTATTTCATTCTTTTAATTTCAAAAAGATAGTGTAAATAATTGTCTAAATAACTAAATTGAATAGAATGCAGAAGTTTAATTTTGGACCATTTGAAACAAATATCCAGACTAACTTGTAGTTTCTATAACCAATATGCATCACTACATATTATTTCTTATACAATCCATTCCAATTCACCAGAACAAAAAACTTTCCATATGTACTGAATACATTTCTTCAAACTAGTTTTTCCCTTTTTTCCTCATAAAATTAAAGCATATAATAGATATCTTTCAAGATAAATAACATCTACATTTTTGCAGGAGCCTTTATTCTAACTGAAGATTACTCTGACCATTTTGATTACCACAATAATAGTGTGGTTTTCTCACCCACAAAATTAGGCAGACAAGACTACTCATTTTGACAATGTTCATTTTAGATGTACACACTAGACATATATTGCCCCAGTGTATCCTTCCCAGGCAGCTTATATTCAGAAACCACTATAACGCACCAGCTACATATTGAGTTAAACATATTCAATCATGTGGATCCAAATCCTTAGGTCCACTTCGCTTTAACTATGTATTGACAATTATAGAACTCAGCACATGAAAAAGTATGATGGTTAATCAACTGGGAATGCATTATTGGCCAATTAAAGGTTACATCAGAAATTTCACAACTTTCTCCTTTTAGCTTCTCCCTTTTACATGTAAGTTATTGAAAAAACAATGGCATTCAAAACATCACATTTTCTAAAAAAAAACAAAAAAACCCTAGCTTTCAGAATTTTGTACAAAAATTACAAACTGCACCTATATTCCAACCCAGGATTGCAAACAAAACGTATGGTACAATATCAAATTTTCAAAAGCAAGTTCATAATTTGCTTGTTTTTGAGACCATACACATAAAGATGATTTAAGGTACCAATAATGATAAAAAGCAGAACATAAGTTGTGAAATTATTGTACATGTTGCAGTGCACAGATCATCATTTGTGCCTCCCGTTTTGGTGAATGAAATTATAGTTGTGGACTTTGCGAGGAATAAAATTAATTTTTACAGTGACAATACATGATTCGGTTTTATGGTAGAGCTAAGTCAGATATGAAAGACTTTTTCATCCAAGCCTAAAAGCATAGGACAAATCTCATCTAAGACCATTACTATGTCAAGAAACCCAGGTAAGGCACAAAAACATTCATTCTACAATACTTCCAAATATAAAGAGTTTCTTGAAAAATACAGCATTTAATATTGATGAAAGAAGTAGCAATAATTGATCTGATAAGTGCAATTAGTGTGTACCTAATTATCTTTCCATTGTGATCACAATGCACTAATACATAAAACATAGAATACTGTTGCAAAAGATAAGGTGCATTATTTCTTGAAAATATTCATGGAACCATGACAAAAAGTGCTTAAGAGCTTATCCACATCTTGTTATTTTAAATGTGTTTTTCGTATTGTTTCCAGATTTGCTTTATTAAGCTGGTGGCAGGGGGCTTATAGTTCAAATAGATCTAAATTGTTAAATTAATCCTTTGAAATTTAAGACCTTTACAGCTTTTAGAAATATTATTAAATACATTTGTACATTATGCAAATGCCTTTCTGTACCAAGGGTAACACTAGAATCTTTTTCGTAATGAAAACCATTGTATAAACGCATTGTACACCCATAAAAAATGACAACAAATCATGTTGGGTATAATTTTTTGTTGTAATCTCAACCATTATAGTTAAAGAATCCAAATTACATTTTTATTGCTCATGTTGTTCTTTGAATCCTATAGCCTCAAAGTCAAAATGTAGATTGACAAGAGTTGGTATAAGGAACCAACCTGAAATAATAGGCTATTTTTGTCTGATATATAGGATGATTCAAATGATAACAGTTTTGCATAACAAGGTAGTTACAAATTATTCACATCTGAGTGTATTTTGTCATGAAAAAGAAAAATCCCTTAAGTGATCTGGCTAACTAAGATGGGATACATCTTTTACAAAAATTTGCCTTGAATTCTATAGAAAATTATTTCAACTCTCCTTGATATCACCAAATAAATATTGATAGTAAATTAAATATAAATGACTTAACCAAAATGTCACTAATAAAATAGAATATGTAATTTATCTGCATTGATTTGAAAATTGGCTGGTTGACTTTGGGTTCAACTCAGTTCACAGACTTGTGGAGAAAATAGGAGGAGAAAGGAGGAGGAAAAGGAAGAGACACTTATTCTGGTTACTTGTCAGCTACAAACCTGCTGTTTATATCCTTTGCCTGTTCCTTAACCACATTTCTTATCCTTTTTTCATTAAAAATATTTGAAAAATATATAACACATAACTGATATTAAGTAGCCATTTTTAAAAATTCAGTGAGAAAACAATTAGAAAAGCAACGCTGGTTAGGCAGCAAATACTTAAAATACTTCAAGTATGTACTTTAATACTTTAAAGTCTTACTTTTGATAACTATCAAAAATTATAACTATTTTATCATAGAAAAAAATCTCTACTGAAATTAGTGGAATTTACTTCTGAAATGTTAGTTTATAGGACAGCAATAAACAACGTCACAAGACAGTAACTTCATTAAAAGGCATTAACATAGTGTTAATTATAGCATTCTTTGCAATAAAGGAGGAGAATATCTATTATTTATCCAATTTATATTTCCACATGTGGTTTTCTTCCTCTCCTCCGACTTTAAAATCCCAGTAGAGTGAGAAAACAGAATGCAGCTAAAGTTCAACTGTAGAGCACCTGCTTCACATAAGGCATATTTAGATAAGGGTGGAGTGGGGAGAGAATCCTTTCTAAATTCCCAGAAAAATACTGTTAAATGGACCCACTGGTCCAACTCAATAGAAGAGTTTTCTCTTTTCCTAAAGCAGAATAGTGCAAATGGGAAAGAAAGCATTAAAATATCCTTGAATTTTATTGTCATGCTGCAATTTTTTTTAAAAAAAAATCTACCTTAATTGCACATAACAGGAAATTATCAAATAGATTGGACCCAGCTAGCAAAGCCATAGGCATTTTAAAGCAGTAGCAAAAGAGAGAAGCAGCACGCTGATAGAAAATAAGTGTTTGAAAGCAAGGTACAAACCCCTAAATGGAAAATAAATGAAAGATCTCACAGCATAATTTTTTGTTCATGCTGGGATGAATGCATTGGCCTGCTAATTTAAGAGAATCTATTCATATTTGGGAGCAAGCACTACTGAACTCAGTAAAACATATATACAGTTGTTCTGTTGGTATGGTATCCCTGTTATTCACCATACCATTTTGAAAATAATTATTTGCTTAGACTCTCTCAGTTCTCCTAGGTGTTGAACAGGCAGGAGCAGATGTGCAACAGACATCTACATCTCTTCTTGATTGCATGTTAAAAAAGTAATTAAGTAATCAATAACTAAATGGCTTCAGTGATAGGTAAGCAAAATCACAAACATACAACTATACCCTTTTCATCTGGCAGAAGGCAATTTATACTATATAGTTCAGACATGTCAAACTCGCGACGTCACGTGACGTCACGCAACATATCGGAGCTTTTTTGCCATTGCCTGCAATGGGGTAGGCGCGGCTCCGGTATGATGAAACTGGCCCACGGGCCCGCAGTTTGACACCCCTGATATAGTTGCAGATTAGAAATATAAGTTAAAATAGGTAAGAAAATGGTAAGTGAGCACCTGTCCACCCTAGATATGTTCAATCACCAGGACCAGATGGATTACACGCCAAGGTTCTCAAGGAATTGGCAGATGTGATCTCAGAACCACTGAACTATATCTTTCAAAGATCCTGGAGTACTGGGGAACTACCAGAGGACTGGAAAAGAGCTGATGTAATTCTCACATTCAAAAAAGGAAAAAAAGGAATAAAGGAAACTACAAACCTATCAGCCTGACCTCAATACCTGGGAAGATCTTGGAAAAGATAATTAAGCAACAAATCAGCAAACACTTAGAGGCAAAAAAAATCATTACCAAAAGCCAACATGGGTTTGTCAAAAACAGATCATGACAAATCTTATTGCATTATTTGACCAGGTGACAAAATTAATGGACCAAAGTAATGCTGTGGATATAATTTATTTGGACTTCAGTTAAGGTATTTGATACAGTAGATCACAACCTACTAGTTGATAGGATTGAAAAATGTGGGTTAGACAATATCTCCACCAGATGGATTAGTAGCTGGCTGGCTCAGCGTGTGGTCCTCAATGAAACTGCATCTACATGGAGGGAAGTGTGTAGTGGGGTGTCCCAGGGCTCTCTTCTGGGCCAAGTGCTCATCAACATCTTCATCAATGATTTGGATGAGGGGATAGATGGAAAACTCATCAAATTTGCAGACGACACCAAGCTGGCAGGAATAGCCAGCTCCCCAGAAGATAGGCTTAAGATACAGAGGGATCTTGACAGACTTGAACATTGGGCGCTGTCTAATAAAATTAAATTCAGTGCTTGGAATCTGAGGCCATCTGGGAAATATAACTTAGAACCCTTCCAAACCAGTCCCCTTCTTAGGATTAAAATAGATTTGTTATTTTTAAACAGGCATCAGTCTCTAACTTCTCCTTCAATTCCTTTAGTGAGCGATCGTCAGGACCAGCAGGGGGTCTCTGTGTTTGTGATCTGGTTGTTATTTGAGAAGCAGATTGCAGTGGAGGAATAATGGAGTTAATTATTTCCTCTCAGTGGCTCTTGAACTGGGGCATTCTAGATAAGGCATCAGCCAAAAAGTTCTTACCCCCAGGAAAATATTTTAAAGTGAAATTAAAATGGCTGAAGTACTGAGCCCACTGAACTTGCTTCGAGGATAATTTACGGGGGGGGGGGGGTTCAGAGCCTCCAAATTTTGTGATCAGTACAAACCTCAAAAGGTATTTTCCCCCCTTCCACGAAGTGACGCCATGTAAGCAATGCCCAACGAACTGCAAAAGCCTCTTTCTCCCGAACATCCACCTCCTCTCGGTGTCAGTTAATTTTCGGGAAGTATAAACACAAGTTGTAATTCCTCTCTGTGGTTGTTGTTTTTTTAAAAGAACAGCACCCACAGCCATGTCACTCACATTGGCTTATATGATGAATTGTTCAGGGTCAGGGTGCTTAAAGATTGGTTCAGCTGCAAAGAGTCTCTTTAGTTTTTTGAACACGGCCTGGCACTCTAACAACCATTGTAATGGATGATAAGGTTGGGGTTTTCCCCCTCCTTTTCCTGTTTTGAGTAAATCAGTGATTGGCATGGTTATCTTTGCAAAAGAGGGAATAAATTGACAATAAAAGTTGGCAAAACCCAGAAAACTTTGAAGCTGCTTGCGAGTGCATGGGGGGGAGTTGCCATTCTACTACTGCTTTTACTTTGGCGGGGTCCATCTCTATCCCCTCATTTGAAATCCGATACCCCAGATAATCAAGGCATGTCTGGTGAAATTCACACTTTGATAGCTTTGCATACAGTTTGGCTTTCAACTGTCTCTTTAACACCTCACAGACCAATTTGATGTGTTCATCCATGGTTTCGGTGTAAATAAGGATGAGAGCTCTTCGCAGTTTTGCAGCAGTTACTGGCATGCTCCTGGGTTGAGGGTGAGGAGTTGGGCACTCCACAGCACGGTGATCCATCTGACTGCACCAGTAGCACTTGACTGGAGCCCTGGCTGGTGCTTAAGACACGCTGGTGGCTGCAGAGGCTTGGGAACGTCGCCCATAAAGGAGTTTTTCCTGCACGCGTGGTAGTTTGGGTTCAGTGGTGTTGGACTTTCGGAGGCGGTCCAACTCGATGTCTAGCACCATTTCATCTTCAAAATGACCCCTCAATTACTCCATCAATAGATTAATGTCATCCAATTCAGGAGCCCCTTTATCATGGAGGTTGGTCACCCAGTCGGCCGCTTCCCCCTCTAAATTTGCCACCACAGCATTCACCATTATAGCCCCATCCAGGTAGGTATAAGCGTAGCAATCTAAATGAGTCCACATCTGGTTTAAGAAGCTCAGTTTCTCAGTATCCCCATCAAAGGTGGGCTTGATGAAAGGTGGCTTGAACCTCGGCAGAGCCGCCTGCACCTGCTGCTGGGCTTGGGTGGCTTGCTGGTCCTGGGGACATGGCCAAATCACTCTCCCGACTTCTCTTGGCTGGGATCCGGGACTGGTTTCCCAAGGCCGCGGCAACCGACTTGGCTGGAACTTGGTATCACAGCTGATTGGGGGATGGGCGAAGCAGACAGACCCTGGTGGTTGGGCTAGAACTCGGCAAGGGGGGGAAGAGATGGATAGTTCTTGGCATTTTCTCCCCATGGCACCCACCTTCTGGGCAATAGGAATTGTATCCTTTACCTCCAGCCTGCCGAACTTCTCCATCAGCTGTTCAAGCGAGGGGCTGTGGACTGGGGACTGAAATCTCGACTCTCCAGAGTCATCCCGTCCCATCGACCCCTTTCCTTTCTTGCTGTCCACAGATGAAGAACGCTTTTATCCTACACTGTGATTTGCTTTTTCAAATGCAGATATTTTTAAATGCATACCGGTTCAGCCACAGGAACAGATTTATCTTTAAAACTATTTCTAAGCACTGCTTATTCTTAAAATGTATCTTCTACATACAAGTTCATAACTATCCAGATAAGATGGATTTACTTTTGGCCCAGCATTCCACAACTAAATAAATAATTTCATTATGAAAGTATTATGGATTAGTATGCATTGAGAATAAGTCTATAAATGGCAAGTATTTGTAGTACAGTTATAATAACTACTAGCCATAGGTAGATTTATTATGATAGACGTATTCCTATTATGGGACATTCTTATTCCCAAATGAGCCGTTTTATCAATTCAAAGTCAGAACAACACATTTTTAGGATAAACTATTTCTCAAGCAGCCATTTCATGTGGTATCCTTACATATCCTCATTTTTTAAATACTTAAAAAAAATAATTTAAGCTTATCAGATGCATGTTCTCCTCAATTAGAAACTTTATAGTAAAAAAATGGAATTAAATGCCACAGGCAATACCGAAATATATTTGCATGACTGCCTATTAAAAATACTGATAAGGAATGAATCAATGTGAGAGACTTTAAATAAAGTATATTTCAAAGGTGACAGGTTTGTCTACAACAGCATTTATTGATTTCTCCTTCATACTAAGAAATGAAACTCTGCAAGGAAACTGGATAAATAATTTCAGTTATATACCTTGCCTATCAATTGCAGAGAAGAAGAGTTGAACTTTTAATTTTAATTATGAGAAACATCCAGAGATCTGAGTCAGATTGAAGGGTCCTGAACCATTTCAGCAATCTGCTCCAATTCTCAATCTCCTACTTCTTCATGAGTTAAAAAGAAAAATAAACTTATTAGAACTTTTTAGAATAAACTTTTCGAAAACAGATTGTTTCTTGCCTGCATTAAAAAAAATAAAAAAATTAGAGGCTATAATGACTTATGAACCCACCATAGATACATAAAATCCATATCTTAGTAACACAAATAATTTCTATGCTTATCTAATTAGTAATTATATCCAAATGCTAAATCAATGCAATATAACTTGCTATCTGTGCTATGTCTGTTCTTATTGTTTTGCAATCAAAATAGTGGCTTTCATGTACTTCCTAGATTACGTTTCTTTCTGTATTCTTTCTGTATTTTATGAATTAAGTATTACTTCTAATACTTAATTTATTCCAATTAAATATTTAATTTGTATACGATAAGATGAAAATGAAATCTTGTTGTGACAAATGAAATCTTGTGACAAATGATAGACAAGAAAGACAAGAAATAGTAATATAAAGTGAAATATTTAGTGTTTTGCTTTGTATACACCGTGTTTATTCAAATTATGTTATAGGAAACAATTCCTAGAAAATTATATTCCTTTATCTCTAATATTTTATCCCTAAAAATTATAATACTAATTTGTTATCTTGCTACAAGTTCACAAAATGGATTGCTTTCTCTCAAACTATGTCTCAAACTATGTGATATTCCACTATAAGCATATAATAAGAAAGCAATTAGTCTTGTTTTTACATTCATGGCAAGACATGCTGGATTTTCTGAATGCAGAAAAGCCATTCCAGGCAATCTTCTGTTGTTTGCATGAGTCAACTAGCACAACTGACAAAAGGAAGACACAAATATTCATTCATTGTTACTGATCTGTACAACATTCCATTTCAGGATTTAGATCAGCCTTGAAAGCTTTTTCTAATGTTAATTTTGTCTGGGAAAAATGCTGTTTAATATAGTAAATATTTTTTATATTCTTAATATCCTAAGTGGGGGAAGAAGAGGTACCATTAATGGCACCATCAAGAATTGTCTTTGACAAAAAAATTGTAATGCAGAGTATACTTGAATCACCAAGTCATGAAGAAAAAGGTACATTGATAAAAATGTGTTATGATCTTTCTGAAAGCAATTGGAAACTGTATCTACCATTCTAGACACTTATTTTAGAATCATTCCACTTGAACTTGCTGGTATGAACAATTTAAATCAGCTCATATGTAAACATATCAAAGCCCTATGTGAACACCATCACATAGACCTCCATAATTGGATTATGATCCCAAGTAGAGCTACTTAAAGAGCTGTAGAGAAGCTGTAGAGCTATTTACAGTACTTTCAAATCAAATTTGAAACACAGTTCTGAAAAAGAACTACTTAAAAATTCTGCACTTTTAATAAGAAATCCTACAGAAATTATTTGTTCTACCTTCATGACTTTAAGATCAGTAGGAATTTAGAATGACAAATAGTTAACTATGAAACAAATTAAAATATTTCATAAAATGTTACTTCCTTATAATCTATTTTGCTCCAAATTCTGTGTTCAACATAACAGCATGCCAACTGAAAACAGGGTAAGCACTGAAATTTTTACAATCTGCTTTTATGGAGCAGTAAAATTTGAATATAAATTCCTTATTAATCACATTGGCAGAGAGGATTTTTGCTGTCTAACCTGGGTACATGTAACTGAAATATCTTAGTTTAAATGAGAATAATTTAGATGAGAATGCATTTGCCTTGATTAAATTGTGTTCTCTAGTACAGATAGAGCTTACAACTATTTATTTAGTGATATGATCCAGTCCTGTGTCTTTTCCTTATCTGTATCCCCTTTTCCAGCGCTTCTGCTAGCACAGGATCCATCAAGACACTTGATTCCAGCAGATCTATCTGTTGGCAGATCTCTGGAGTCACCTAAAAGAAATTGTTTTCATTTGGAAGAAGTATTTCTTTTTCAGCAGACGCATCTTTGAAACAGGTTTCTATTGTTAATTTCCTAATCAAATGTGCACAAAGTTTAATAAAAACTTAAAATAAATTAAATATATATTATACACTCATATTAGCATTAAGACAAGGGATGATTACCTTTGATAACTATTTCTATTTCTTCTGTGGCTCAATCATATTAGTCAAATACCAGTCTTTTTCTCTAGAATATTAGTAGTGAAGCCACAAGGCTTTCATTTAAAGATGATCAAAATCATAAGAAAGCTCTTTATACTATATATCACTCCTACAGATCAATATATGATGTTGTTGTTGGTGTTAATAATAGATTAGTTTATATAAAAAAAGCCAGATTGGCATTTAGGCACCAGACTAGAAACCAGGAACCCATGAATTCTTGTCCTAAAGTACAAAGCCAGCTGAATGATCTTGGACCAGTCATTTTTTCTCAGCCCTAGGGAGCAGGCAATTACAAATCATTTTTGAAAAACCTTGCCAAGGAAACCATAGGGACTTGTTCAGGCAATAATTGGGAGTCAAAAAAGCGATGAGAGGAGAGGAGACCAATCATTATATAAAACACACACAAAAACTTGTTTCATATCCTGAGTAGTAAAAACTACTCAGGATATGAAACAATAGAAAGATTAATGGCATCCATAATCAGAGGTATCCATAATCAGAAGCAGCACACTGGAATTGCTCAGCTCCATAAATATATTCATATGCTTTGATTTCACTTTCTTAAATATTCACTTGACATGGAGAAGACTAGAAAACTGAAAGCTTCTTCTCAATCTTTCCTAAAGTATGCTCTCTAATAATGGTATGTGACCATAATAAAAAATGAACTGAATTGTATTCTCTCCAGAGTATAACTAATGAATACCAGACTACAAGAGTAGACTACTTCCCTATCTATGATAAGTAGAGATACAGGCTAAACAATTAGCCTTCCCTTTAGCAACCCCCAAACTTTGGAACAAATTTCCCCAAGGAATATTTGGCACACTCTGATCTTGCATTTTGGGGGCATTCTTCCCAGGTATGTATGCTTATTATATTTTTAATATTCTGATTATTGGTGTAATCTACATTCAGAATTATTTATTTGTTCATTTGGTGTCTATCCATATTAGTAGTGAAAAAATAGTACAAGAGTTTTCCATCTGTAACTGTAAAGTAAAATAACAAAATCTTTACTGAAATCTAGAGGTACTATGGTATTCTTTAGAAGATAAATGGAGATTAATCGGAAATAAGATTAATCAAATTTTGCCAATTTTTATATTTTAACATAAATATGCAAATTATTATGTTTTAAATTTTATATACTATAGTATAACTTAAGGTATAAAAATAGTATTGCATCTTATGATTATCATCTTCAGTGACTTGAATTTTATGCTATTAACTATTATGGCATAAGATTGAAGAAGTGGATGAGTACATAGATTTAGGAATCCAATTTAAGCCAATATTCCATACTGACAGACAGCAAAAAACCTGTCGTGAATATCTGCATACCCATTAAACAAGGAATGTAAACAAAAACTCTACTTTTTTACTTTTTTACCTTTGTGCTTCTAAAAGAAAAAAGCCTGGAAACATTTAACCAAAGCTAATAAAAGACAACTTGAATTATAATAGAATCTTTTTGATAAGACTTTTAAACAATGGAAATTGAAATTCTTCATTTTTAAGAAAGCAGAGTGGCAAGGACATATTCTACATGCAAAATAATCCCAATTGCTGCAATCTTAGCTTTGAAAAGGGCTAATAGGCTGCAGACTCTGTAAACCACATTGATACAACTCTGCTATGATATAAATAGCTGGCATTAGCATAATTACATACCATAAATTCTGAATTCTTTCTCTTATAGGATTCTAATATCCTTACAATATTATAAAAAAGCTATAGCCTAACATTAAAAACTGCCAAAACTGCATAAGCAAGCAATATTAATATATGCGTTATACTTTCTAAAAATATTGCAGAAAAGTGAAAAAGGAAGTGTGCAGGATAAAGAAAAAAGTAATTTTAAAAATCTGTAATGGAAAAACTGCAGATACTTAATGCAACATTTTTTCTATTGTTTATATTTTATATTTCTCCATTACTATGTTTAATCTATGTATTAATTTCTAATGAAGAAAAAAGAGCTAAATAGAATTTATAATAATTACAGGTAACCACCAGTATTGTTCATATTGTTTCGTTCTCTTTTAAAATATTTTTCACACAGTAAGTATAAAAACACCACCTCCATGTTTCCTGTTAATGATTTTCTCTACATGAAGTTGTACAGCTTTCAAGTGATTTTCATGTGCTCTGCTTTATCATTTCTATGAGAGATTTATACTATTTAATTAATACCTACACGCTATAAAGTACATATGGTCCCTGAAAAATTTAGGGACAACAAATAAAGCTCCAGGTTCAAAGGAAATTGTTATGATAGTGAAAACTCATACAGCAAAGAGATCCAAAGGGAATAATGCAAGTGAAAGTTGTTACAGCATGTCCTTGAGAACCAGTGTGGTATGAAGTTAAAATGAAATGAATTGAGCTCTTGAAGAAAAGCCAGACCTGGGGAAACTAATAATGATGATTCCCTGCTTTAACTTTTTCCGACTGACACTTTTTTGGATAATTAATCTCTTACAACAGGGGTCCCCAACCTCTGGTCCATGGACTGGTACCGGGCCACGGCATGCCAGCAACCAGTCCGCATAAAGTCCGCATAAAGTTGTGTTAAGAATATATTTGTATAACTTGTGTTTGGGCAGGAGGATTAAGTTAACCCAATCGTGGATTATCCATCTCCAGTGCTGTAGAAACATGGTGTTCTATTTTCACATTGCATAGGAGAATGAGAACTCTTTTCTTATCTACGGACACATGTGAAATCATGGAGATGTAATCATTCAGCCAGAAACTTCTTAGTTTTCCATATTAGCTGCACTAGGACTCTTATTAACATTTTAATCTCATGCATACGCATCATAAAACTTCCTATGATGATATGGCATCATTCCTTTGTGAAATGTAATATTTCCTCTAAAGCGAACAGTTAAATTGGATACATTATGCCTTTATACAAATATAAATGTCCATAAAAGCAATGGAAAAGATGTGATCTTCATGGAATATCTCTCAGTTCTGTAGACAGACAATTCTCAAATTTCCTTGGGCAAAGCTGTAATAATGTAATCACTTAAAGCATTAATTACTTCTGGAGAGCATAAAGGCCTTTGAAACAAAACAAAGAACATTTACTCTGTGATCCAAAATGAATTTATCTTTGTGGTATATTGCCATAGAACATAATTGCTAACAATGAAATAAATTCAGAAATAATCTGATGAAATTGCAGGTTCACTGACTATTAAGCAAAATGATTAGGGACATATCTCTTGACAAAGTTCATTTAAATATTAGATCAGAAAGTATACAACATTACAGTCACTTCAAAATTCTTTTAAGTGACCCATGCCATTATTATAACCTTATATACTGATAGCAAACACATTCTGGTTAAATAACCCAAATACATAAGCATGCAGTGAAATGCTTCATATTCAATCTCCAAAGGTAAATTGGAGCATGTGATAACAGAAACATAGCACCTGTATGCAGTTCCGTAAACAACCAAGTCTTTCTCTGAGTCTGTGAAACAATATAAAAGCAACCTATATCATGGCAAAGGGCATGAGTATGCTTTCATCATATTAATAATGCATTTTTTTGTAAATTCTACTCTTTTAAAATAAATATATTATCTAACTGCATTATTTGGCTCTATATTGGACAAAATTTGCTAATGCAAAAACATATACTACCAAATTAACAAAATTTCTTATATCTCTCGCAATTTAAGTATACATATATATAGGTAGTTCTTCTTTAACAACCATAATTGGGATTGGTATATCAGTCATTCATTAAGTGAAATCACAACTGTGCTTATGTTACTTCAATTTTCCTTTGCTTTACACATTTGCAAAGATTGTAAATGTGAGGACTGGTCGCAAAGTTACTTTTTTGTCACCACTGCAAGTGTAAATGGACACTCTATGAGACAGTCGCTAAACAGCACTACATGTAATTTTAAAATGCTTTGGAACTCTGATGTCTGCAAGGGACATTTTTTGATTATGCAAGGACTCATTAGAGTCAAAACATTCCATCTGAACTATGGGTGGCTCTGGGGCTGCTTGTCACACTGTGGTCCAGGGACTTCCTGGCTGCAAGAAGACCCTGAGCCACAGCATCAAACTCTTCAGAGTATAAAGCCTAGCCTGAGCCCAGCCCATCCAAGCACCACAGCACAAAGAAAGACTCCAAAAAGTCCCAGCCGCCACAGGAAGCTCCAGAAATGCACTATAAAACCACTGCCCAGGAAACCGGAACTACTCCAGCCATCTCAGCCCAGCTATCCTCACTGCCCTGCACTCTGCCACCTAGCTGACCCCAGGAATGAATTGGAAAAGAAAGTCTTGAGCATCTAGCAACTGCTTCACCAAGGACCAATGGCCCATGCAGTGGTGAAGCTCACAGAGTACAGGACACCAAGGGCAAAATTAAAGGAGATAGGCGAATGGAAGGAGGTGAAGTGTCCTTGCAGTTGTAAGTGCAGGCTAGCTGCCAAGTGCCCAAATTTTGATCAGATGACTGCAGGGACACTGCAACAGCTGTAATTTCAGGAACTGGTTGTAAGTCCTTTTATTCAGTGCTACCATAAATTCGAACAGCTGCTGAAAAAAATGGCCATAATTTGAGGACTACCTGTGCCGTGTTGACAGCAGCTGAACCCCTCAGAGAATCAAAGGATAATCTCTTTTCGTTTCCAACACATAAACCAAAAAATGACTGCTGAGATTAATAGCTGAAACAAACATAATGTATTTAATCAATTCCAAATTCTACTTATTGCGTATGCTGACAGAAAAACTAGATTATAGTTAAACATTAAGAATTTTATCACAAAGAAAAAAAATGTCATACTTTTTCAGTGACATAGGTATGAACTTATTTAGGATGGAAACTAAAATGTTAACATCAAAAGAAATTACCACATGAATAATTTTAACGAAGCAGAAATGGGAATCAAGTGGATGAAGAAGTACATATAGATCATTTTCCAGAAATGAATGAAGTTCAATGCTTGAAGCAATATCTACTGGAGCATCAAAAAACAAACAAATCAGCAGTGAGCTCTCTAACGCATGTGTGTGTCCGTGAAAGAGGGAGAGAAAGAGATTAGTTTTAATAAATTAGTTTCAATGAGTGCAATAGTATTCTTGAACTTAAATTTGTTTCAAATAAACTTTCAAATATAATCTTAAGAAATAATGTATAACAATTAGTCAGAAAAAAAGACAATTCAATTTTAATTATTTTAAATTAAAATTACTTTAATTTGCAAATCTTTGAGGTGATTGAGCCTGCTTTCAATATGTGTAGGGACATAACACATCCCTTTTCCAATTTAAAAGTTTATTCAATTTAATAACTGACAAAGACTATAGTAATTATATATCCGTTTACAGGTATTTTTTAAAAATAATGCAAAGTAGTTATTTAATGCAAATAAAAATGATTAAAATTCTAGCAAAGCACCTTGTTTAATTCATCTAAATGTAGTATTATCTCTTATTAAAATTCTACCCTTTGATAAAGTCAAAACTAGCATTAATTTTAATAAGAATACTCCTTTCCACAGTGTACTGTATGCACAAGCCTTTATTTGAAGTTTTTACTTAAGATATTTTATTTTCCAACACCCATAGGATTCAGTTTAATTTACCATGCCTGAGCTTTATAGATCAGTCCATAATGGAAGTTATATGTTATTTCATTATAATATCAGTGAACATCCCAGCAAGACCAATAGAAGGTGTAATTTTGCATATATCCATTGATGAAATGATTGCCTCTAAGGATATCTGTCCATCACCACAATAATTTAGGAAAAAAATGTAACTACATAAGTACTGCACATATATTGTATTGATTTTCAGTATTGATTTTGGGTTGGCATTTGGAATTATATCCTACTTTTTATCTATTTCAGTTGACATTTTGCAAAGATGCATTTATTCACTCCAAATGAAACATGCCACTGAATACCCAAAAAAGGAGAGTTTGTGATCCTTCCACTGTTTCTTCTT
>NW_015386926.1:205534-233538 GCF_001527695.2 Protobothrops mucrosquamatus | reverse complement strand
AAATATGCATTCACTGCAGTTAATCAGCTTGTAGCTTTTCAACAATTAACTGTGCTTTGCACTATAAAATCTTTCAAGTATTTAACATTACTCAGTCATTATACTTTCTAGTCTGTTAATATGGGCTCTTTCAATATGGTTATTACAGCATGATGACCACGTTTTCGTTCAGGATCTGAACAAGACAGTGCTTTATTGAAGCACTGAAGTAATTCAGTCTATTCAGTCTATTCTATTAGACACATTAGATTTTACTATATCTTACTGGTACTCATTATGATCCCTGTTGAAAGCACTTTGGTCAGCATGAGCCAGCTTAACATTAAACAGCAACATTGTCAGTTGAGAAGTCTGGCAACTTTATATGTAAAAAACAACCCTTCTCCCAATTTACTTTGGCTTAAAAACGTAACTTCCCTAATACATAAAATTATTTTCAAAGCAGGGCTTTTTTTCAGCCGGAACGCGGCGGAACCGCGTTCCAGCACCTTTTTCCGGGCCGGCCGCACCGGAAATAGCCCCTCCCAAATTTTACTTGCATTCCTGTTCTCTAAAGGGGAGGTCCTAGGGTTTGATGAGGGCGTGGCCAGGTTTGAGTTCCGCCACCTTTTCTCCGAGAAAAAAAGCCCTGTTTCAAAGTATAGTACATCTTCGTAAATCAGTACAAAATGTTGCAAGTAATAACTAGACATCATCTATTCCACAGTGCTATGTATATTATACACAGTGCTATGTATATAATCACTGAATATAAACTCATTACTTTTCAAAATTTAAATTCTTGACCATCAAATTTACTAAATCATACGCAGCAAAGTCTTGTAGATTAGTAGCCTGAGATACCCCTGCACAGCTTATATTTATGTTGTATACAGCCCAAGGATTGCGACAAAGTTTGCAATACAAAAATAGTTTTATTAATACAATAAATTTGTGACTTCATTATCTGAAATTTCAAGTACGGTATCTAAAGTTATTAAAAGGAAACCTGAGCTAAGTATACATGGTAAAACATTTCATATATCAATGTTATTTTCCTTGCTGTATTTTTAAAGTAACTGAATTTATTAAAGAATCCAGCAGAATGAATCACACATGATCATTTATAGTTTAAAATAAAGTAAAACATATACTTCATTAAGTAAGCTTATTCTATTAGTTATACAAATCTATGAGAAACTTTATCTTCAATTATACTTATAGGTCCTAGGATGTTTCTTAGAGCTCCACAGCAGAACCTTGCCCTCATTCTCCACTAGTGTTCCGAAAACAAACATGTTCACCTAATTGGGGAGGAGGGGGTAATAGGGCTTCATATATAAAAATGAGAAATGTGTGTAAGTTTGGCGAGCATATAGGTTTTACAAACATCTTACAATTAATTTGGTGTGATGATAGAACATCTGACTTTGGCTCAGTAACCAAAGCTGCTTTACTGTACTAATCTCCTGACACATATATGGCATGTGCACAGCAATAGAACTAAGGTATCCTTTAGTGGCACCAGTCTCACCAGCACTACATCATCCAAAGACCTAAGTTCAAGACTCCTTATTTTCCTTTTCAAGTCATAATTATATGTCAGGTAACTTCGTTTTCAGAAAAGTGAGAGCGATATTCTGATTTTCATTATAAGTAGAAACACAATATAACAAATTGCTTATTTCTTTGGCAGTAGGTAAACCAGACAGAAGTCACACTATGAAAACCCTTTTATAATCAATGAGACTCAGATTATGAGCACCAGTTTCAGTTTATTCCAGATAGAACAAGCTTTGGTTAAACACATAGGATGGAAAATTCAACTGTCTTCCTTAAGCCAATAAGGGCATCTATAGAAAATGTGGTCTATACATGGATAACATAAAATCAGTGTCTCCAAGCAATTTTTTTCTTTTAATGAAGTCATTCTCATCTTTTGAGCCTCATTTAAATGAGGGTGAGCTATTGAACAATATAATTAGGTAGGAATCTGTATTTTTTACATCTCTTACACATTCCCTTTGAAATTGATCTAGCTGCTTCTTCAGAGTAGCTGATCATTAGGCATAACAACTGAATAAGTTTGGGGGAAAAATCAGGTACTACATACTTGAAACCAGCTATCTTTGAATATAAAGGATTTATAAATATACAAATTATAATTATTGTCATAATATATTCAAAATATACACATAAAACAGAAAAAATGTTCAGAAAGGATTTTTGTTATTCAAATTTCACTTTCATTAGCAGTGATTTTATCTAACCAAGTAATGAAGACAAGAAAAGCTCAGAGAACATCAAGAACCCGAAAGTTAAATCCCAAGTTACATATACTGTCCACTATTGGAATACAATTTTGTATTTCTTTGCAATAAAGTAATGTCCCTTTTACTTAATACAGCTGATTCATAAGTTAATTTGCTAAGACTAAAACCTAAATATGAAATGTCATATAATGAAACAATGTAATAAAGGAAAATACATCTATAACAATACCTTTTTTTTTTGCTTTAAGGAAATATAAGCAATAAAATCTTTACTATATTGTTATTTTCCAACTCTGTTTTTTTGGTTGATTAAAGCTTAATATTTTGGTAAAAATAATAGCAAAGATAGTCCTGGCTTCAAGTGACCTTAATGCATTTATGATAGCCTGTTCTACAACTACCATTGTTGACTCTCTTAAAGTAAATTTAAATAAAACTATATAGTCCAGTGTTGGCGAACCTTTTAGAGACTGAGTGCCCAAACTGCAACCCAAAACCCACTTATGCATCTTTGAGTGCCGGGTGGGTGTGGCCCATTGGCTGGGTATGGCCAATCGGGTGGGTGTGTCCCATTGGCTGGGCGTGGCTTTGGTGGTAACGGCAGACTGGGTGGCACTAAAAAGTTCAATCAATCAATTCCAACTTTGCAAGATCTTTTTTTTTCCTGCAAGAAGTTGAAATTGACTGATTGATTGAACCTTTTATTTTTTTGCACACGGCGGCAGAGGCCTAAAGCGAAAAGGTTTTATAAAACCCAGCTGAAGGCCTAGGACTGGGGCGATGGCACGCGTGCCCACAGACAGGGCTCTGAGTGCCGCCTCTGGCACCCGTGCCATAGGTTCGCCACCACTGATATAGTCCTATTACCACATCAATGCAAAAAATATAATAAAAATCTAGATTAACAGGAATTCAAAATAGCTCTGCCAAATGAAATGTGAACATTATTTGTTGCTCTATTAATCTTAACTCTTGTTTTCAGGTGAAAACTGTTAGCCTGTAATGCATAATAACTCATCACTTGGTTAGTTGAATATGAAGATGCCCTCCCTAAGATATTACTCTTTATTATATATAGTGTCTTATCATGTACATAGAATTATATTGTTATGTTGTAATCAAACCACCCAGAGTCAGTTTAGTCAGGTAGTGCCTAAATTGAATTAATTAATTAATAATTAATTAATCATTAATCATTAATCATTAGCTTGTCTAGTTCAATCCACAATATCAAACTTTTAAAAAAAGCATTTAACCATTTTTCTTAATCTGTTAACATTATTCCATGCAAAGTTACAAATAACAAGTACCACATTCATATTACATTAAGTTATGTGTAACTTCGTTTCTGTGCTTTTTGTTTTAAAGAAAAATAGTTGGAACAAAACAGGGATCCCCAAATCCTGGTCCGTGGATCGGCACCGGTACGCAACATACCAGAAACCAGGCTGTGCAAACAAGCGAAGCCCCATCCATGGGATGCAGGCAGCACACGAATCCATGCCCCCGCTGGTCCGCGGAAAAACCTCTCTCCACGGAACTGGTCCCTGGTGCCCAAAGGTTTGGGGGCTACTGGAGTAAGTAACAAATGGCACAGGAGTTGGCAAGAGAGAAGAGATGGATAATAAACTCCCCTGTGCCCTTTTGTCCATTCTCTCTTGCCGTTTTTTTTTTGCCCACATAGAGGAAAAGATATATGAACTTCCAAGTCCAACGAGCTGAGATTAACCAGAAAAGTAGCCATGGCTTCAAGCAAAACAATAAAATAAAATGCAACACCATCCCTCAGGATTAAGCCTGCAAAACCTTCTTCTTCACAAAAATTAAAGGGAGGAGGAAAGAAAATTATGTGCAAGTTACTTCGCTCTAAACTATAGTTACAGACCAAGGAATTGGCATATTTATATGTGCAAATATTTCCAAGTTTAATCTTTTAACTTTATTATTTTAATCTTTTAATTTTACTATTTTGCCTCCAAAATTATTGTTTGTGTCTCAGTAAGTCAGAATAATATAAAAGAAAAGATATTTAAAATTCACACATACATAATACTTTCTATTATAAAGGCAGAACTCAATAAAAGAAAATACTTTATGTAAGGTTTAAGTTGCACTGTGGAATTGAGTCCATATTGGCTATATTTTAGATCCAGTGAAAACAATGAGTAAGTTAATTGATATGATCTTAAGTACTACTGATGTAAATTAAGGGAATTCTGAAGCAGCCCTAACCCTTTCCCAAATTAACGCACTAGTGCATTTAACTCATTCTTGTTCATATGGAGCAGGGTTCTTCAAACTTGGCCCTTTTATGACTTGTGGACTTCAACTCCCAGAATTCTTCAGCCAGCATGTCTGGCTGGGGAATTCTGGAAGTTGAAGTCCACAAGTCATAAAAGGGCCAAATTTGAAGAACCCTTATATGGAGCAACAGCAGGTATCTATGATTTACAACATAGACCTTCCCCAGCCCTATCTGGAAATATTTCCATTTCCCCCAAAATAAGGATGGGCTGTGGTATTTCATCTCCCATCATTTCTAATGTTTGGACTTGTTTGCTGGACACCCATAATGGCACAAGATCCTTTCCCTCTTCAATATATACTTGAATATCTCAGCATTTCATATGAAAAGATTTCTTTAATCATATTAAAGATGGTTCAATCCTGACAGGCTTAAGATTGACTCAACTTTCCATCCTTCTGAGGTCGGCAAAATGAGAATCCAGAATGTTGGGGGCAATATGCTGATGTTGTAAACTGCCCAGAGAGGCGGTATATGAATCTAAGTGCTATTGCTAAAGGAAGTGCTATTCTAAAGGAAGTGTTCTTGAAATACCAATGCGTTTTCTGCATTGCCTCAAATTTCTATGAAAAGGATTCTACATTAATTAATTTATTCAAGAGCTAAACCACTCTTCTTAAGAAAAAACAACAGTATTTTACAAGAAAGCAACATGTGCTATCATAGTAATTCCTAACTTGAAAAAAATTAAAAATCTTCTATTTATGTAGAAACTATTCAAAGTCCAAATTGAAAAATACTTCTATGTTCCACTGCTTAATGCAGGGGTGTCAAACTGCCAGCCCACGGGCCAGATGCGTCACACGGAAGCTGCGCCCACCCATTGCTGGCAATGGCAAAACAGTCCCGATACATTGTACGACGTCACGTGATGTCACGAGTTTGACATGTCTGGCTTAATTAATCCCTGTACTTATTATTATGAAATATTTCCCAACAGGAATGTTTGGGGAGGGATTCCCCAAAAAAAGGGGGGCTGTATAGGAAGATAGAAGAAATCCAGTGTTCCATACATTCGCAGAAATGCTACAGAATTTTCAAGTACTGAAAAATGAATGAGTTGCAGAAGCAAGTGTGTATAGAATCTATTACACAAAGATTCCAGTATATGTTTCTATTTGTTGAAACAAGTTATCCATTAATTAATAAAAGTAATTTTACTTGCCTAGCATTTAAAATTTGCTGAGCACTTAAAAGATAAATTTGATCGTTTATTTTAATTGTTGGTAAATAAATCCCTGAGTTATAAAATCACAGACAATTGGGAAAATGATAATGCTTCATAGATAGATAATCCTACATCGAAGTTCAATTGCTTCAAAGAGATTCAAGAAATTAAAATTGTCATTTTATTCTGTGTAAAAAAAAAGTATGTCTCTACAAAGTGAAGTTTCCATCTGAAAACTGGAAACAAAAGTAACTTCTTTTAGAGAATGAAAACTCTATTTGATTCTTTTAATATTTCTTAAATTAATTTTTAATTAGACATTCTGAAATGTTTCTAACATCAGTAGGAAATATAATTGTACTTCCTCTAGGCAAAATTTTACATGGACATATAGAAAATATAAATGTGAAATGTAAAAGAAAGCACTCTATGTTTTTTCATGAAAAAAAATCCTGACTTTACCTATTCAATTTCCACACCAGATTTTGGTTAGGCACATGGAACCAAATGCACAAGTAATTTCCAAAATCAATCACTTTCAACTTAACTCATATTCTTATTACCATTCACTTGGGCTACTGCAATGTACCTAAGTTACTTAGCTGTTTTTCTATGCTCTATAAATCCTTTGAGTATCCATGTCATTTTAACATTCACTGTTTTCCAATACAAGAACTTCTTGCCCACGTTTTATGGTGCCATAATATCTGGCATCACAAACAGGATTAGAACTCAATGCCTTTGAGGAGCTGAAGGCTAAAGGGCTGTCCCTGCTGCAGGGAATATGTGTCAGTTAAAATGTGTATCTAGCTATAGTGACTATAGTATGTAAACTTAACATGACATACTTTTAAATTTTTCTTTATTAAAACACTGTAAATCAGATATTTGAAGCTGTAGAATATTTTTTAATTCTACCTTTTCTGGCAAGTTCTCTTCCCTTACTATGGTAAGTAATCTAACTAGGTCTAGGATATTTTAGCACCCATTACAGTAAAAAACACATTCCACCTTTAAATTGAAATTTCTAGTAAGGGCAGACAGACACACATATAAAGCCTATTTATGTAAATACCATTGGTAAATAATGATTTTTCAGACCCAAGATAACAATTTTGATTATATTTAATAAGTAAATTTAATAATTTGGAAAAATTGCTTTGGCGTACATGGGAATGATTAGCATAGCATCTGTTTGCCACTCTTTAAAATATGATACATATTTTACACCTGATGTTGGGAAAATACACTTTTTTGGAATCCAGTCCAAACTTACTGCTCAACCTTAGTGCTAAGTATATCTAAAACTACACAGTTCCTCAAATAAGTATCATTAATGGTTATTGATATTCCAATGTGACCTGCCAACATGTTTTGGTCTGGTTCCAATTTAAGGAGTAAACAAATTATATTTATAGTATTTATGTTTATTGTATATTATATAGTAAAATATAGACTAAAATATATAGACAAGACATTGTCACCGAAATCTGGAAACTACTCATATATAAAATTATTTCTTTTCCTCATAGATATTCACAAATAACCACCTCATGTAAAAGTACTGAGATATCTTTTATGTAATTCAATTTGTATCAGTATACTTCATTTAATAAGAGCACTGTGCTCTTATTAAATGAAGTATACTCTACAGCATATTGTTGATCTTATCCCTCAAGTGGTAGGATTTATTTCCATTTAAAAAAAGTCTGACTTTGTTTAACAAATACACTCTAGATATTTATTTGTAATACTGAACTATTGCAAGGGTTCATTTTTTTTAAAAAATAAGCAGCTTCATGGAATTCGAGCTCATGTTCCATTTTTCAACATAAACACCTACATGAATTATTCATCAATTACAATATGCTCTTCATTTACATTTGCAAACTTCTCATTTTCCATATTGGGAAGTAACACATTTTTATCAATATTTTTCTACCTTTAAATAATCAAAGTTCTATTTAATTACTATACATAACTCTGTTCCCAATAACTTTGCTTAAATTCAACTGGGAAAACCTGTACTCTGACAAATTAGTTGAGTATCAAGGCTGCATTCTCAAATACACTTGCAAGCCAATTCTAGACTATATCATACTAAATTACCATATATGATTTAGTTGCTTCTTAGAAATAAGGTCTCCTTAAAAGAAGCACATTTATTTCTACATAGTCAAATTCAGGCTTTTATCTGCCAGATTCTTCTGAATAATTATGTCTTATCAAAACGGAACCAATACAACATTTGCCCCAAGTTTTAAAATACAAATGTATGCACATTGATTACATTCATATTTCAATGGACTTCAGAGGATTCCATCAATATAAAAGCTCTACTGATTTTGTTTTGTTTTTCTATTTCAGAAGCCACATCTGACACATTCATTTGTACCCATATATATCAAAAACTCTGTCCAATCAATTCAGTGCCAGTTCATACATAGAAAATGGCATAAATTCAGATGCTATTCTATAAAATCAGTGATGTATGATACCTGCATTACTCTAGGCAACAAAAGAATGCAAGTCTGATTGTTTTTGCAAATCATCTTAAAAATGAATTTTATAAATGATTGCTAATACAATATAGCCATTTTTCATATTTTAACTTAATCACTTTATAAACCTAAGCACTTGAAAATAGGTATAACTAATAAAGCCAATAACTATTAATAATAAATTGCTCCAATGAACCTTTCATGCAGGTAATATTTTCAATTTCCTGGACATAATTTGCAAATAAATGGGTTGATATTCTTAATACCTTTGGTATTTATTTAAATTATATAAAGGATGTGTTACTATATTGATGTATCAGTCATACAGTCCAATTGCAATCATCTTTGTACAAAAACAGATTTTAATCAGGTCAACAGGGCTTTCTCTGCTTACTTAGTTTCTTGATTTTATCTTTCAGTTTATCAATAGTGGATCAAAATAAACAAATGGAATTTACTCCTACTTAAATGTGCTAATGTTTTAGAAGTAATGAGGATGAATGGCATACAAACTGCACCTTCCAAATAAGCTTTTCTACCCAACTCAATTTATATTGGCTTTCCTCAAGGGCATTAATACTAGCAGTTATTACAGGCAGTACATACAAACTTTAGCATTATTATAAATGCATGCACAAAGTATTTTGAATTGTGGACATTTATGAAGTGGTAAATCAAACAGTTGTCTACTTGGTTAAATTTACAAGATGCAATTGTTGTGTCTATTAGAGAAGCTATCAATTTCTTTTTTAATTATACTATCTATTTAATCTAAACATTACAGTCTTTATATCACAAAAACTGCAAATATTCAAAGTTTAGTGCCCTAATTCTTACCCTATCCTTCTTTGCTCAAATCATACAGCAAAGGCTATATGATGTGGAGAAACAACATAGTTTACATCTATTTATTAATTGTTTCTGTCCTTGAAAAGTTCAATACAAAGCAACTGCAGAGTTTCACATGCGAGTTATTCATCTCTGGTCCGATGACTAAGCACTATTGAAAAAGTTATGTTTCATAATATTTAATGACTGTACAGTAACATTAACAATTATTCAAACCCAAATAAAAATCTACAATTTATCAACACTCTTTAGCCTCATAACTGGACACAAAAAATAGAAATCAATAAATTGTTTTAGTCTTTACTAAATTAATATAACAAAAATGAATTTAGGAATAAAGAGAAAATGTATGTGTGAGTTGGAGGAAAAATATCAAGCTCCCAAGCAAACAGGTATGGGAGAAAGACTGTCAGTCTGTCTGTCGCAGACACCTAGTGGGCAATAGCAAAATCTCAACATCTTTCTTCTTCCTACAATTAAGTTCTGTCACTGTCAATTTCTTAAAACCATCAGTGCTCCTGTGAGATATATTTTCATTCAGGTAAACTTCCTTCATATACACAACCCATGCTGTTTCAGTGACCTGCATACAATTAGTAAGATAACTTGCATCCCCTAAACAGCGTAAGAATACCTAGAATCATCTCTGTCATCACTTACAGTTCTGCAGCCAACACTCAAGAGAACTTATTTGGGAGAGAGAAAAAAATATATCTCATAATGTAATTTACAAAGAGTGGAAACGCCTACAAGGAGCTGAAGTACCTGCACTGGGGAGATGTTCAGTTGTTCACTTCATCTTCCGTTGACAAGGAAACCAAACAGCACTTCATTCTCCAGGAAAACCTTCCACTGCCATCTTTTGAAAATATATTTATTTGTATATATGTGCATAGCTATCAATATTATGATAATCATAAAATTATCTCTGTATAAAAATATTAAAAAGTGAAACTCTGGAAAGGAAATATTTTTTGGCTCTCTCCCTCTCTCTTTTACTACAGGGCATTTTTTTTGGATGGGGGAGGAAGAATTTAAAAATGCTCAACAGTACCAAGCTGCAAGAAAAGTTTCACATTATAAAATCAGGAAAAAAAAGAAAAACGGCAGATTCCAACCGGGTGTCCAAAAAAAGAAAAAGAAACAAAACAATAATAAAAAAAACATTTAACAAAATTAATATCTTGCTCGGTGGCTTGCACCTAGTATTGCAAGATCACAAATTGTCTGTAAACGTTGCTGTAAAATGCATTTTTAAATCCCATATATATATATATATACACACAAAAAAAACAAAAAAAAGAAAATACGTCAAAAATCTCTGCAAAAGAGAGTTAGTTAAGCAACATGCCCACTTCACATCTCTTTGCTTTTTTAAAAAAAATGCATAATTTACATCGCTTTTTGGTCAGCACAAAACCAGTTGCATGTGTATATATACGTAAATAATGTAATATGCATTTACACTGTTGCTGGACTGGCAAGTCTATTTTTTTTCGCCGTTTCTTTTTCTTTTTAAGATTCCTAGCGACTTCCAGTCCCAGCAACACCTTTTGCTCCCAGTTTAGTAAACCATCGCATGCTAAGAAAAAAAAAAAACTTGTCATCAGAAAAAGGATCAAATCCATGAAAACAAAGAGGTAAAAATAAAAAAGCCGCAAAAACAAAAAAAGGAAGAAGAAAACAGGACAAAAAAAGAAGGACAAGAATTTCAGCGGAAAGGTACTCACCGAGCGGGAGTAAAAGGAAGGAATAAAAACGCGAGTTACTATAAAATACAGTATGGCGGTGGAAGAAGGAATGAAGCGCTTTTTCCCCCCTCTTTAGTCTCTGCCTCAGGCAATTGCCACGTGATTCTGAGCCAGGCTGACTCGCAGGCAGGGGGAAGGAGCAGGCGGGGAAGGGGCAAACCCCACCGGAGGCGCCCGACTCGCTCGCAACAGCTCGGCGGCAGCAGCTGGAATAGTGGCGCCCGTGGCGGCAGCGGCGAAGGAGACTGGAATCGCTAAGCCAACAGCGGCATCAGCAGCAGCAACAGCAGACTTTAGCCTCGGCAGCAATGGGTGGCGCAAACAGCAGCAGCCAGACGAGCAGGTGCCCCGCGCGCAGCACTAGACAAATCCGGGCGCGCGCGCGCTCGGTGCAAGAGCAGCCAGGCAGAGGGCGCGAGAAGAGGAGCGGGGAGAGGTGGGGGCGAAAGCCGACGCAAGGACGGAGTGAAGTGACAAGGGGGGGGGGAGGAGGAGAGGCCCCCTCCCGTGCTCACATTCTCTCTCTCTCTCTCTCTCTCTCTGTGTGTGTGTGTGGTGTGTGTGTGTGTGTGTGTGATTGCGCGCGCATGTTGGGGAACGGGTGGAAGGCACGCACTTAGAGGTGCGGTGGCCGCAAATTGGTGCTGCTTGCCGTATCTGTGCATCTGCGTGAAAGAGAAAGAAAGAGACAGACAGAGAGAGAGAGAGAGAGAGCAAGCAACTGCCGCGATTTCATGGCCGATGGCAGGTGAAAGTTACTCTTTCTTTTCTCAGCCTTGCGCTTGGCTGGGAAGCGCATTCCTGGACGGCCTTCGGCGTTACTCCTCCTTTGGCACCTGGAAGACTAAGGGAATTATTAGGGTGGCGAAAGCTTTGGTCGTCTGAAGCCCCCCTTCACTGAGTGCGGGTTTCCCGGCCTGAATTCGACGGCAGTCTCTAGAACATCTGATTCCCCGGCGCCTTCAGGTGTCCCAAGGTTCCCGTTTGGCCGTCCTTGTCCTCTTCTCTTTCAAGATTAATTCCATTTCCCTCCTAGAAGGAAAGGTTTTCTTCCCGTTTTGAAGAAGAAATTATCTTAAGTGGCGTTAGACTTGAAAGTGCTCTGTTATCAGTACAGCTTCATAGAAAGAAAATGTTTTCTAAAACGTAAATGCATTTAGATTGATTTGCACCAGAAAACATCCTTTTTAGTTCATTACATCTCCCCTCTGAAATTGATACCAAAGAATATTCCAGTTTGGCTCTAACTATACAACCGATTAATATTTATAAAATCTAGGGTTTCAAACTATTTTCTTTGACAGTTCTACCTTTTGTTTTGAGAGTGGTTGAAATTTCTTTCCTGTCAATTTTCTTCTTTAGCTGAAGGTATTTGGAAATGACATGTAAAATGTAAACAGTCTCTAACAGGATCTCATTTCACCAGTCTCCAGTGACAAAAACTAGTGCAGTATTTTAAGAATCTACTAAAAAGTAAATCTCACTTTGAATTCATTGTGTAACTGAATGTATATTTGTGTTTAGAATTAATTTGTAAAACTCTAAAGCTTACATTAAGCTACAGTTTTAGAGAATTTATCTGAAAGTAACTTATATTCAGGTTATTATATCTCTGGTGAATCCAGTGCCAGCATGCTTATCTATTAATTCTCTATACTTCTTTTCTTCATCGATAAACATGCTACCTCCAATAGGATGATTACACATGAAACATACCATTATAATCATTATTCAATAAGTGTTACATAATTAGCTTCTATGAAATAAAAAATCAGTCATTGATGCTGAATAATGAATAGATTAGTTTGTTTTCCATCATATTCTAATATCTTCTTTGCATTTGTATTTTTTTTAGTTTTTGAGTGACCCAGGGAGATGTATGCCATCTTGAGTTCTTTGTTGAAAAGTGGTTTATAAATCTAACAAATAAACTCAAATAAATGCTCTCTCTTCCTGTTTTCCCATCATGTTTCAATCTAGTTCTCTATAGAGAACTGTGGGAAATAATAGCAGCTTCATCTCTATAGTGTATTTTGCCCAGTGCTTTCTTTATGAATAAAGTTAAAAATGCATAATAATACAAATATTTTATATGTAGAGAGAGAACTAGTCATGTGGCCTAGAAGCACCATAGTATCTGGAACCAGCACTATGTTAATAGCTTTAATCAGTGGAAAATATATTTATTTAAACATTTTTAAAAATTATTTTTAAAATAAGAAAGAGGCAATGATATATATTTGCATAATCATATTTTGAACTGCATCTGTTTAATGAAAATGGCCCTGTAGTAGTCAAAACCAAGTCAAGTGTCCTAATGACCATGTCCTGGTAGTTTTTTAATAGTGTTATAGAAGGGATTTCCCAATACCTTCTTCTGAGATTTTTTTTCTCAACTTCCGAATATATTGTCCTGCACTAACATTATTTGGAGTTCCCAATCCAAGTAGCCGCTCTGAGTCATTGAGATTTGGGCAGAATACAGACTTAAAATAAATACACATTTTATTTTTTTCTGCATACTGTCATATTCAATAGGTGTATCTTGATGAAAGTAAGTTTTATATTTCAAGTTTCAACCCAGTATATTGGTTTCTGAAAGAGAATAATAATTTATGTCTGTAGATGGGGTGATCAAACCACTCTTTCAAATGTATTTCCAAACTATAAAAAATGGAAGTTAATAAAGAATGTGTACTATTTCTGTATTTTGCAATAGATTTAAAACATTTTCTGCCTTTCTTTTCTGTGCAGAAGAAATGTGCATATTTAATACAGGAAGAAACAACTTACTGCCCAGGCTCATGTGGAAGGGTAGAGATGAAGAAGAGGGATAAGAAGAAATGTAAAACAAGCAGAAGCAAAGAAAAAGTATTCATTGTGCAATTTAAAAAAAAACCAAATATTTTGGGTCAGAAAGGATAGTTCACAACTGAAAGAATAAAGTATTTGCTAGTTATATTGATGATCATGTTGCTGCATCATTTAGGGTTGTACGCCCTTTTCTTAATTACTTCAAAATATGTACTTTGCTAACATTATACCTAAGCAGAGATTAAAAAACAATGAGTTTTAATTATAATTGTGACAAGCTTGAAAGTCAAAGATGTTTATGTGAGAGTAGAACAGCTTAACATGCTATAAAACAATACAACACAAATATTTTCAGGGCTTTTGATTAAAGGCAATTTTGGGCACATTGAACTTAGCAGTTTCTCCCCTGCTGCCCCCTCTGGGAATAGAAAAGCATAATTCAAATCAGTATGCCCTTTACAGATGCTGAATCCATGTGAATTTTACAGGAAACATTTAAAACAGATTAATGGCTCTTCAGCACAGAGGGTTTTTTTAAATTTAAAATCTACATTAATATTTAGCTCTTAGGATATTGTTTTTATGGAAAAGTAAAGCACTGTGATGAAGTCATCCCAAAATAACTTCCAAAAGGTTATAAATGGAAGGTAGGAATCAGATATTTCACTTAACAGAGATGGTAAGTATATTGTACATATGTGTCAATCACAAACATAGGGTTTCTGTGTTTGTATATTAATCAGATTTCAAAGCTAAGGAAGTATTTCCTAGCTTTCAGATGTTGGAAAAATAACAAAGCAGCTACTGTATATTGCTAAATATATTCTTCACAAGATATTGTGAAGAATAAGTCATAAGTGATAGTCTGAAGCTGGAAACCAGAAGTGAGTTGAGGATTGGGAAATGATCAGGATAAGAAAGCCAAACCAAAAATAAGCTAGAAGTTAGTACGACGGAAACCAGAATGTAAAACAATTGCTAAGAAAGACCCATCTGAATGGAAAGCTAATGAGAGTTATTCTTTCCCAAAGGTTCTCTTGGATGCAGACTCAGTTCAAGCATTATTTGTGAAGAAAGTGCCACTTACAGTTCAGCAATTAATTATATAGGGCAGCACAGTAATCACAAATTTCTGACAGCTAGCAAGGACTTAAAGATAGATAAGCTTGTATCACACACCATCAACAGGAAACCAGTATCTGTTAGGCTCTCAGCTCAAACTTGACAGAAGCTATCGAACCCAGCACAGCTAGATAAGAATCTTGAATGCAGTTGACTGCCCACTGTCAGTATAAAATATGTTCCTTCTTATACCCAAGACACTTTTAATCAAGCATTGCTTTTTCTCCACCTTTCTCACAGCTCAGTGGACCTTGTGTTTTGCGTTATCCAGACTTAGTAATGGGTGGGTGGCATTGTTGATATAACTAGCATTCCCTGCTGTGGGAAACTAGATCTCAATAAAATGTGCCCAATGTAGGTATTTAAGAAACATTATCTTAAATATTTGGGACAAGCATTCTTAAGCTACTGAAGCAATGTTTGACTGAGGCTATGGGAAAATAAATGATTTTGAAAATGAATACAGAAGAGGGGGATCATAGTTAATCAATAGTATCGAGGTTTGCTATGATCAAAATACAGTAAATAGTGCTATGACAAAAATCAACATTTTTGCTAATATGCGAGAATAGGATTGTATTTCATGGCATTGTTTATTGCCTCGTACAATTTTATTCCCACAAGTACCAATAAATACAAAAAGAAATTACTAAGAAGAAAGATAAAATGAATGTTTTTTATAAATCCATTTAATACTAACAGTATTTGATATGTAATATTCCATAGTAAATAATAATTTAATCCTAATAATTTATTAAAGCTGCATGTGCCCAACTCTCAAGGAATCCAGGCATAAAACATAATTAATTTGCATGCAAATTTGATAAATATTAAATGTGATTTAATTAAACATTATTAGGATAATATGGTAATATGAAAAGGTGAAGAAAATCAGCTTGAGCTTTATTTATTCTTACTTAATACCTTTATTCATTTGACTTACTATTTCTTAATCATTTTCTGTACTTACCATGAAAGAGAATAGCATGATTGGTATATATGTGTGTATGCGTGCACGCATGCATGAATGTTGGATGTTAACAGTTGAAGTATTGATAATGTATGCAACGTAGTTAGCAATTCACTTATTGAAGATTCTTTAATTCTGATTGGAATGTACTTGATGGTATACATTGTATCTACTGATATCCTGTAAATACGACACTCATCTATAAGAAGATAATATTTCCCACCTGTTCTCAAGATATTGTCATTGTCATCGCATATAAGATTGATGATTGTTGATAGGAAAAGTCTCTTCACAACAATATGAAAAGCACAACTAATTTTATAGTAAAAATTCAGTGAAAAGTTAATTTGATATTAGCAAGCCACATTTTACAACAACCAATAAATGAATATTTGAATTTGTATTACCATTTAAATTTCTGTCTCTACCATGATTAGTGACTGCAAGACAAAATATATTTCATTCTTGTTTGACTTATAGAGTCATGCTTTGTGAATACACTAACATAGAAAAATTCAGTATTCAAACACTGGCAGCCTACTTGAGACAATATCTCTATTTGAAAAATTGATCTTTAAATGGACTCTAAGTGGACTCATAAAATAGTTATTGTGGGAAATAGCTAGGGGAAATTACTGTTTCTCCATAGAATGGGTGTACTTTGGGTGTAACCAATAACAACATTCCCCCCCTCCAAAAAAACCAGAAACTGATGGGATTTGTTTCTTTTACCTTCTGTAGTTCTGCAGTAGATTGAGTGCTTTTCTATTTCATCTTTGTCTTTATTTTCTGTATAGGTTGTTGCATTTTAAAGCAAAACACTTTTCATATTTATTTTTAATAATGCATCTTTGTAAGGCTAAAAAGCATTCTTGCAAATAAAGAAGGTTGGTTCTGTGTTTTGCAGTATGCCAGGTTCCTAATTACAGTTTTTGTAATTAAAAGAATAATAAAGTATCAACTAGAGTCAAAATCCTGACAGCATAAGGAACTTTTCACATGCTGTTCGGTATCTATTGAAATGTAGTTGTGTTCCTTTGCAGTAATTTATCAAATAATCTTAAGTGTATCCAACAGCCACTCTAAACTCCTTCCAATTGTCTTGTGCAAGATATCCAACTAAATATTTTCTCTAGCTCAGGGTGATATTAAAAGACTATTGCCACTCTTACAAGTAAGGCATTCTGAAGGAGAAACCCTAAGCTATTTTGGTGGTATGCATCTAAATATAGAAAATTGCTTAAGGTTAGTAAGATACTACTTTAAAAAATACTATTAATTTAAGGAAAATATGCATTAGAAATTATGTGTCTTGTCTATCGTATGATATATTTTTGGTTCAAAAAATATACCCCAAAATATGCTTATTTATTATGAACATTTTTGTCTATCATGTTCCTAAAGCAGCTAACATTTAAAAAGAATAGCCAGTATCAAAATGATAATTGAACAATAAAAATAACAACAAAAAGGTGTAATTAAAAACACAAGATAGGGATTATCTTTCTAGGAAAACAATTCATATTTCACATTTGACCTCTCAAAACTGCTGTGTATAGTCACCTTCCTATCCATAATTCACATTTCTAACAAGCTTTTCAATTAACTCCTAATCTGCGTACAAATTACTAAGTCCAAGGAGCTGACATCTGATTATAATTTATAATCTTTTCCATTTAGTGTTCCAACTTTGTTCATCTTAGTTTGTCAGTCTGTCTCTTCTGTTATATTTTGCTTTTTTTAGTGTGAATTTTGACATTTTTGACTAAAATGTTAACATTGTTAACATTTGTTGCTTTTGAAATTGCTACTTTTTCATTATTTCACTGCATCTTTATTTTGTAAGCTACAGCTACCTTTGGGAGGAGAGCAGGTAATGTGATTTAAAAACATACCAAATGATGATACATAAAAGAATTGCAGTTTACATTGCCATCTTCAAGGGCAATGTCTGTATAGCTCATTGCAATAGTCTATTCATGATATTGCAAGGGCATGAATGTCTAGCCAGAGTTTTCCTGACTGCAGCTTCTACCAGTTGTTTCAGAAAGAGCTGAAAGTCCAGGACCATCCCCAAGAAAAGGCTGGAAAATAAAATGTTTTCATTCTTGAAGCCCAATAGGAAAATATGAAATATTCTGCAGTCCTAGATGGAAGGATAGTCCCAAGCTGCCTAACTGATTGTTGGGATCAAATATGTCAAAAATTGTATGTCGTATCATTCATGTCTTAATACTTGTAATGTAACAAAGTTATTTTCATTATATAGAGAGCAATGTTTCTGAACTGTTTTGACTAAAATACACAACTAGAATGACAGGGCTCTGACAATTTTTATGCCTTTAGTTTCAGTTACCATGGAAAAAAATAACTTTGACTCCAATTGTCAATGTTCAATGACACCAGGATAATTAAACATAGAACCTCTTTTCTACAATTATGAAATCAATGGCAGTTTTCATGTTTTACAGAAAACACTGAGGTTTTGATAGGATTTAATCTCATGTAACTTATATTTTTATTTCATTTTGAGGATCCACAATGATAGATAATTGATAAATATAATATAATAATTGTCTTACAGTAAAGTTGTATTTTACTGACAGTAAATATATAAATTATGTTTAATAAATTAATGGAAAAAACTAGTGAAAGTTTGCAAAAAAGTTAACTTTGCCTAGTACATTGATTTCAATGAGCTCAAACATACTAATAGTCAACTGGGCTAAGTAGTAGGAACATTTATTTGAAGAATGGTCTTTTTAAAGAAGGACTAATGAATTTAATAAAATTATAGATTTGGAGGGTCCTCACAGCTCATCTAATCCAACAAACTGCTCATTGCAGGATATAATAAAACGTTTTAGAAGATGGCTATGCAACCTCTCAAGACCTCCACTGAAGCGGAATATACAACAGTAGAGGGAATTTATTCCAATGATTCACAGGTGTCACATACAAAAAATTAAATATTCTGAACTGTACCTTTTGGGGCATAACCTTTACAACTGTATTGTCCCTTATTTACACGCTCCTTCATGTATTTATGTGTATATGTATGTCAGAAAAGGTCATTTTGTGGAATCTCTGACTCTGCAGAATTAGTTTTCCAGCAGAGATCAGGGAAGCTGAAATCTACCATTGTCAATATTGTATATCTCTTTGAAAGGTAATCTGATAAAGAAAGCTCTCATTCATATATTTCCTTTTCAGATGCTCTGTAATATATAATGTCAACATTTTTCCCCTTTAATCTTTCCTAAACACTTTCAACATAACTTCCATGTTCCGATTCATGAATTTTTTCAACACCCCCTCTTTTGCAATAATTTGTGTTGTCCTGTCAAGTCACAATTAAGTCTATGATACCATATTTGCCCTCCTATATTAATATTTCAGGTTTCCCTGCTTTGAAGTCAAGAAGGAATCCATGAGGAAAAAAATATTTGTCCAACTATAGCAGTCCAAGAAAATAATGAGGTTAAAATAGCAAATATATAATATAATGGAACATATTTTGTAAAATAATGCAATTACAAATTATTGGTTTTATATCTTCAGTTGTTTTTTGTAGGTTATGGCTATTTACCTGTTTTCAGGCTGATCCATCCAATATAATTCAACAGATGTTTGGGAAAGACACCTGCATGTCTTTGTCTGAGAAGCAGGCAGCTTGCCAATTGAGAGAAGGGCTGAAAGAAATAAATTTCTATCTTAATGAAGTGAAAGATAAATTGAGTTCTAAAATGAAAGTAGTCCAGTTGTTGAAATTTCCATAATAGCCTTTATCCTTTATCTTCTTTATAATATCCATCAAAATCTTGCTCTTGACTACAAGGAACCTGACAATAATTTCAACAACTTCTTGTTCCCATTTACAAGGAAAATTACCTCATTTTTTAGTTGTTAACTTGATTATGGCAACTGACCTCATTTCCAATATCAATTACTGCTGAATAGATTACCATTGCCTTATTTCAGCACCAAAATCTGGTGCAAATCAATCAATTGCTAATGCCATTATTTAAATGATACTGCAATTTGGTTAAATACAGCAATGAGCTATGGCTGTCATAGTTGCTAATCCTACAATTCCTAATCTGATCCAATCACCTTGCTCCCCAGGCTGGTTTCTGGACAAGTATGATGGGATAGCTATGTCAGTTTTATGCAGAAACTGACAACTGCCTTTAATGACTGCCAGAAAATTACAGATAACAGAAAAATTTACCCATTATGCAAAGTAAGCACACTGTGCAAAAGTATACAGAAAATTTAATTGTATTTAAGAGTTGTGGGAGGGGATGAATTAGCATTAATTGCTCAATTTTAAAAAAGATAATCGAATGGCTTGCAAGATGAGCTAGTTTGCGAGGCTGAGTTGCTTCCTAATGTCTTGAACTCTTAGAATTGAACTTTAGCATTAAATTAGCTACAGCAAAATCACATAAAAGTAAAAGTACCATAAGCCAAAAGTTTATCTTTATTGCAGCACTTCAGGACATTTGCCTCTCCTCTAAATTTCTCCCTGAATCAGCTATGAAGTGATACACCCATGGAATAAAGGGTCATATTGTTATTAAGTGGTTCAACTATACCAAGCCTGATAGTTTGGAAAGGGTCTAGGACAATTCGTTCTGGCCAACTTAACCCGGCCAATTGACCACGGGACAACTCGCCATGGCCACTTTGCCATGGGACAAGTCAATGCAGGATAACTCGAGAGGGATGAGTGAATTGCAATGGGCCTTGTTTGACTTTAGGTTTCAACCTTGTCAAGTTAGAAATCTTCAAGGCTGGGTGAGCTGAATTCTATTTGTCCCTCTCTTGAGTTATCTCAAGTTGAATTGTTCCACAGCAAATTGTCCTGAGGCGAGTTGACTGCGGCAAGTCAGCCAGGCGAGTCCACTGTGATGAGATGGCTGGGGTGAATCGACTGAGGTGAGTTGGCCATGATGAGTTAATAAAAATAATAATAAAGTTGGACGGGACCTTGGAGGTCATCTAGTCCAACCCCCTGCTCAGGCAGGAAACCCTATACCATTTCAGATAAATGGCTGTCCAGTCTCTTCTTAAAAACTTCCAGTGTTGGAGCATTCACAGCTTCTGGAGGCAGGTTGTTCCACTGATTAATTGTTCTAACTGTCAGAAAATTTCTCCTTTTCTAGGTTGCTTCTCTCTTTGGTTAGTTTCCATCCATTGCTTCTATTTAAGTGATTGTCCACTAGGACTCCAAGATCCCTCTCACAGTTACTACTATTGAGCAAGATACCACCTATACTATACCTGTGCATTTGGTTTTTCTTGCCTAAATGTAGAACCTTACTTTTTTCACCATTGAATTTCATTTTATTAGATAGCGCTCAATGTTTAAGTCTGTCAAGAGCCTTCTGTATCTTAAGCCTGTCTTCTGGAGTGTTGGCTCTTCCTGCCAGCTTAGTGTCATTGCAAATTTGATGAGTTCCCCATCTATCCCTTCATCCAGATCATTGATGAAGATGTTGAAGAACGCTGGGCCCAGAACAGAGCCCTGGGGCACCCCACTACACACTTCCCTCCATGTAGATACAACTGAGTTTGGCCGGTCAGCCAGCTATGAATCCATCTGGTGGTGATGCTGTCTAACCCACATTTTTCTATCTTATCAAGTAGTCGGTTGTGGTCTACTTTATGCCGTATTGAAGTCCAAGTAAATTATATCCACAGCATTCCTCTGGTCCACTAATTTTGTCACCTGGTCAAAGAATGCAATAAGATTTGTCTGGCATAATCTGTGTTTGACAAACCCATGTTGGCTTTTGGTAATGATTTTGTTTGCCTCTAGGTGTTCGCTGATTCTAGTTGTCCCATTCCCTTTGGGAAACGAGGAAGCCTCCCTTTCAAGAATTTAGAAGGGAGTCATCAGGCAACAAATAGTGCTCTGACATATGATGTAATGAACCAGAACTTTATTCTGCTTATTGTTTTATGCTGTCAAGCTGTTTCTGATATACATTCGTCTCAGTTATGGGACTCAGGAACAGTAGTAGCCTTTATTATCAAGGTTATACGTATTCAGATGAGTAACAAGTTAATATTTATTTATTTATTTATTTTCTATAATATGCCATCTCAATCTGGGCAGCTTAGAATTCTAAAAGTAAAAGAACACTTGAAACAATAAAAACATTTTTAAAAACATCCATAATATGTATACGGAACAGCCAGGATATTTAACCAATTAAATGCAACCCTCTGAATCTATAAATCAAAATGAATGGATAGAGATTCTTGGGAAAAGGCAGTCCCTCAGGTATCTCAGGTAATGCATATGATGAAAGACACTTTCAGACAAATGTGATTGTACGGTAATACGTTTGTTGCTATATTAACTGGGTAAGTTGCCTCCCTCTCCTGTTCCTGAGGCTTCTAATTTTTTTTCTCAAAAGCTATAGGCAGTACAGTTACTAATCAAAAACCAATTGGAACTTGTCAAGAATACTTACAAACATGTTGTTGACAGGAAGAGTCTCCTATTGCAATTGGAGATTGTGTTTGACTTTCCATTAAGATCTTACTCTCCTCGTGTCCCATTCAAGAAATTGGATTCAGAGTTATTCGTCTCTTCATTCAGAACCGTCTTGTGGTAAGGAAAAACCTGTTCCACTCAAATGAGAACCAGAGTAATGGAGATCTGAGTTTGATTTTCTTTATTAAGATTTATTTATTTGTATCCTGCCTTTATTTTTTTACAAATAGCTCAAGGCAACACATATTTTCCAGCACACCTTCTTCCTTGCATTTTCTCCACAACAATGCTGTGAGATGAGTGGACAGAAAGAGAGTGACTGGCTCAAGGTCACCCAGATGGCTGTCATGCCTAAGGCAGGACTAGAACTCACAGTCTCCTGGTGATTGGCCCAAAGTCACCCAGCCAGCTTTCCTGCCTAAAATGGGATTAGAACTCACAGTCTCCTGATGATTGGCCCAAAGTCACCCAGCCAGCTTTCATGCCTAAAGTGGAACTAGAATTCATAGGCTCCTGGTTTTTAGCCTGGAGCCTTAACTTTTAGATTAAACTGCCTCTTTCTTTCTCTATGCAGTAAATCACTGCACCTCAACCAAAGTGAGCCCCAAGCTTAGGTCAGTAAGAATTATATAGAAACAGAAAGAACATGCACTAATCCACAGTGTGTAATCAATCATATAACCTCCAGTTTTACATCACTAAATGAGGCAAATACCTGAACCCAATCTTGAAACTGATGCTTGGTTTTTGTGTTTTCCTAATCTGCCCCATTAAGAAGGGAGCCGGAGATTTTATTTGTTCCTGGCTAAACATTCAGTTTATTGCAATAAGATAGCCCTGCTTTACGCTTCCCCTTGCTTGGCAGATTTAATCTCACTTTTTGCCCCAGGGTCAAGTGTGGTTAGTTACAGCATCAGAAAGCCTTGTGCATTCCTTGCTTATGACTTGTGTTACATGGGTAAGTATACCATATTAATATTAAAACAGAAAAGATCAATTTCTTGTTTTGCTTTGCTGTGCTAGTTGAGAATAAAATTCAGACTTCTAAATCCCACAGCCTGATGGCAATATACTTACAACCACCAGCCACAATATACACATTGTTCCATCATTCTCAACTGATTTTGGAATGATTCCATATTCCCTTATCTTCTGCACTTTTTAAAGTAAGTGAAGATAAATTCAAAGTGGAATATATTTGGATTCCATATCAGATGGGACAAAATGGAATCTTTGATTCAGTGGAAACATTGTCCTAACACTAAAATATTCTGAGAATCTGGAGATAATGTTCACGCATCCCGATCTCTGCATCAACTTATTTGCAATATGCATACAGGCCAAGGCCACCCTAAGTATTATATATCCATATAAACTCATCAGAATCTTGAGGATGAGGATGATCAGGAAGAGGAGAAAGAGGATGAATTGAAACTCAGAGATGAAGATTGTTGTTTTTGCTACCTTCTTTCATCCCAGTCTATAGTTCCTGAATCAGGTGGGATTGCTACCTACTCCCTCTGAGTTGAATATCACCTTCTTCCTTCCATTGAGGTGGGAGACACTACTTCCAACTACATCCTCTTATATTTTGACAGGAGTCCTGATTTGGAAGAATAACCTGGGTCATCACATGATTTATTTATTTATTTATTTATTTATTTGTTCCCATTTATACCCCGCCCTTCTCCCGAGGGACTCAGGGCGGCTTACAGGTAAATAAAAACAGTACAATACAATAAATATCTAAAAACCAAATTAAAATATATATTAAATGACCTGTATTAGATTTAAAATTATAAAATCCCTTTAAAATCCCTATAAAATCCCCCCCTAGGCCAATCCCGCTTGATGGAAAAGCCATGTCAAAAACGACTTCTCTGTCTCCAAACCCTTTGGCAGGAATATTGGATATTATTGAACTTGGGTCCCGGCAGGGAGAAGAGAGGTATAAACCCTGCATGTATCAATGAAGTAGTGGAAGGAAGACAGTATCACCACCAGATGGATTCGTAGCTGGCTGACTGGCCATACTCAGTGTATGGTCCTCAATGGAACTGCATCTACATGGAGGGAAGTGTGTAGTGGGGTGCCCCAGGAGTCTGTTCTGGGCCCAGTGTTCTCTAACATCTTCATCAATGATTTGGGTGAGGGGATAGATTGGGAACTCATCAAAATTGCAGACGAGACCAAGCTGACAGGAATAGCCAACACTCCAGAAGACAGGCTTAAGATACAGAAGGATCTTGACAGACTTGAACACTGGGTGCTTTCTAACAAAATGAAATTCAGTGGTGAAAAAAGTAAGGTTCTACATTTACTGTAGGCAAGAAAAGCCAAATGCACAGGTATAGTATAGGTGGTACCTTGCTCAATAGAAGCAACTGTGAGAGGGATCTTGGAGTCCTAGTGGACAATCACTTAAATATGAGCCAGCAGTGTGCTGCAGCTGCCAAAAAAGGCAATACAGTGTTAGGTTGCATTAACAGAGGGATAGAATCAAGATCACATGTAGTGTTAATACCACTTTACAATGCCTTGGTAAGGCCATACTTGGAATACTGCACCCAATTTTGGTCACCACAATGTAAAAAAGATGTTGAGACTCTAGAAAGAGTACAGAGAAGAGCGACAAAGATGATTAGGGGACTGGAGGCTAAAACATATAAGGAATGGTTGCTGGAATTGGGAATGTCTAGTTTAATGAAGAGAAGGACGAGGGGTGACATGATAGCAGTGTTCCAATATCTCAGGAGCTGCCACATAGAAGAGGGAATCAAGATATTCTCAAAAGCACCTGAAGACAGGACAAGAAGCAACGAATGGAAACTAACCAAAGAGAGAAGCAACCTAGAACTAATTTTCTGACAGTTAGAACAATTAATCAGTGGAACAACCTGCTTCTAGAAGCTGTGAATGTTCCAACACTGGAAGTTTTTAAGAAGAGACTGGACAGCCATTTGTCTGAAATGGTATAGGGTTTCCTGCCTGAGCAGAGGGTTCCTTTCAACTTATTATTGTTGTTGTTGTTGTTAGGGAGGGGAAGTTTTTCTAACCCAGTAAGAATTCCTCACTTGTCTAGAAAATGAGTAACCAGCCCACCAGTTCAGAGAAGAGGGAGGTATAAAAAAATGGAAGGTCCCTATCCCAATGAATTAGCAAATAAAGAGGAATCTTTATTTAAATTTCATTCCAGTTCTTAAAATTTCAGTAACATTAACGTTTTCAATAAATCTTGTTTAAAATATAAACAGTAAAAATCTTGCTTTTGGCTACCAAGACCTTGACAGCAGTTCAAAAAGCCAATTCTAAATATAACTATTTTTTTTCACTACTGTTAGAAAAGATAAACATATAAATAATATATTAGCAGCTATTTCATTATACACTCAGTTGGTGATCATTTCTAAAGCATTTGTCTAATATATATATATTTAATATTATTTCAGATAATATAGTAAACAGAAACCTGATTGGAAAAAGACCAAATAATATGTAAATGAAATATTGGTTACAAATCTATGGATCAACAAAAAGACAACCTCAATCAGCCTATAAATTAATATAATGCTAAGGAGGTAATTTAAAAAAAAACACCTTGAAATTTAACCCTGATGGCATCTCTAAAATATAACACTTTTTTGGTTAAACTTTCAGACCAAGTAATGAATTAGATTCAGGAATATGAAGAAAGAATTATTGCTTTAATTTATAAAAGAGACAAGGTAATAAAGATATATTTCTTTACTGAATGTAGATTTTTATTGAATGTACTTCAATAAATTACATTCTAAGTAAATAATTAAAATATTTTGCTGAATGTAGATATTTCATAGCAATAATTGCAAAGACAATAAATGTTTTGTTTTAACACCCTGTTCAGACTGGATTAAAGTTGTCCATGAGAAGCAATATTATAATACAATATTATATATTCTCTCAATATATAATAATATATTTTGAACATTATCAACAAAATAAATCAGAAAAATTAAAATAATTTTTTTTATTTTATAATTTTTCTTGATGCAGAAAAAGCTTTTGACAATTTGGAATAATCATTTATGCTTGAAATTCTGAGAAAGAAAAAAATTGCTTCTAATTTTTTCACATGGATAGAGATATTTATAAAGATAAGAAGCCAAGTTAATACAAATTGATTTTCCATCACAATGCACTATGTTGAACAATTGTCTCCTCTCCTATTCTTTATTTTTATTGACCTTAGATAACCAGTGAAAATATTTCAAAAAATAAAATTCTAAATCCTGAACGCAAATTGAAATTATACACTAATGATGTTGTGCTGATAGTAACCCAGCCACTCTCAAATACATATTTATATTTGATTCATATTTTTTCATTTTTCACACAATACTAACATATTGCTTTAGAATATAATTACCTTATCATTATAATGTTTTGTAAATTTGGAACATTTAATAATGTTAATGTATTTACATTATTTGAAAATATTAATACAACTATTTGCATTTCAGTGAATATTTTTCTCCAAAACGTAACACAAGTTTTTTATTGTTAGAGTTTCTGAAACTTCAGTCACAGAGACAGGAAAAAAAAACCTTGCACTGTACCATAAATTATTGTATTCTTCATAATTTGAATACTCTGAACAATTAATAGTTTTGATTTTTCCAATTATACTCACTTTTCTATATAGCATCTTTCTAAACTCCATTTTGTTGTGCTATTTTATCTGTACATAAAATAATGGCTAGGACTTTACTGGATTGTTCCATATAATCCTGCATGTAGTATTTCATGTAATGATATACAGTATGAAGATCAAGTTTTCACCTTGCTAGGCTATGATATATATGGTATCATGATTGATATGTGATATCATATACATAAGGTGGGTAACCAGGAATTTTTTTTTTGCTGTGTTCTGCATCATTAATGTAGTTTGGCTTTCCTATAAGCAAGTGTCTCATAACAGATAACTAGAAAAAATGTCAGTGTCCATGTGTTTTTGTCTAATCCCAGAAAATCCTGGTTTATTTCAAAAACAAAATAGGAAAACAGGATGCAATCAGTCAATCTAGAAGATCAGGTTGGTGAACTGTACATAACTGATATGCTATTCACTCTTTAATTCCACTTGAGCAAATTAAGTCAGCGGAAGAAATATATATTAAAATGGTTCCTTAGCATTAAATAACTTATTGTTTCAAAAGCCATAGTATTTAATGACTTCCTTAAATAAATTTGTACCAGCCATTCCCCCCCTTTTTTTCGAGAGGATTTATACAAGAGATTTTTTCTTGTCAAAAGAAAAAAGAAAAATCATAAGACACCCCCTCCCCCCATACAAGCAAAACTAAACCCTAAAAGATAAACTACTTTCTTAGAAACTCCATGAGTGAATGAGTAAATTTGTGCAGGAGGAAACTCTACCATATATCTCACAGTAGAAAAAAAGATACACAGATTCTCATATCCAAATTTAATCACCAAATCGAAGAGTTTTGAAGTTCTTGCTGACACTATTGAGCATAGGCAGAGGAGCCAATGCTCTGCAGTCTATTTTAAGAAAGAAATAATAATAATATAATATAATATAATATAATATAATATAATATAATATAATATAATATAATATAATATAATATAATATAATATAATATAATATAATAATATAATATAATATAATATAATATAATATAATATAATATAATATAATATAATATAATATAATATAATATAATATAATATAATATAATATAATATAATATAATATAAT
>NW_015386926.1:201290-205255 GCF_001527695.2 Protobothrops mucrosquamatus | reverse complement strand
AATTACTTTAAAAAACAGTGATAGCACCATTAAAATGCAAGTTGGTAAGATTTATAGGCTAAAAATACAGGTACACAAAGCATAATCCAAAGATGCAGCACAAATGCATACAGGTGCATTTCTGTAGTTTATTTTTAAATGGCCTTCAATTTTGGAGACATGAAAGACTATCCAAACCCATTTTTGTAACATTTGTATACAATATGAATGAAAATGATATTATTATGTCTAACTATAAAAAAAAAATCAGGCTACTATTATGCAAAAAATGAAGAACTGAATGCATACCAATAGCCCTCCTCCCCAAAACGAAGAATGATAATTAATATGTGGAACAGTTAATCTGACATAATGGTGACCTTTAATTTGCATGGTTTTAAAAAGGAATTGTTTGAATTCATGGAGGACAAATCTAAAGAGTTATTAGTCTTGAAAAGCAATGTTGCCTCTGGATTGGAAGTTGTATGGCTCCAAACACTATTTGCAAAGGAACGTTGGTGGGAGAAAAGTGGATCTGTCCTTTCCTGCATCCTGAGGACTAAGTCAGACCTTGGAGAGATCCAGAAGCATTTTTATTTTATTTGCAAGAATGAAAGCAGCACCCTTAAACCCCAGGATTATCTGTTGTATTTTGTTAATTGTTTTATTGTAAGATGCAATCGTACTGAAGAGATTAATTACTAATGAATTACTAATCTCATCTGATTAGTTTATACCACTTACTCGGCTAATACAGAATTATTTCTTCAACTTGATCTGTTATCTTTCTTTCCGACAAAGTATTCCCAGATACTATGAACAATAGGTGACAGCCAGAAAGTAATTATGTTTATATGATTTAGTTCTTAAGAGGTAAACTTTTCTGTAGCTTTTCTGAGGGATGTAGATATACTAAACATGCATACATGCAATAAAAAGTAAAAAATAAATGAATAACAGTGGCAAATTTATAAAAAGGTAATTGGATTAATCATTGTAACGGAGGGTACATAATTATATTATCTTCTAGTTCTTGCCATTTTTAGAATTGGCGCAGAAAAGCAATTTATGTAATGGTCTGAAGTTTCATAGTTTATGAGCAAGAAGATCAATTCTAAGTTAACATTTATTAAAATCAGTATTCACTATAGCAGTTTAGAATTATCCTATTAACTTTGTTTTTGTAATATTTATAGCTTGGTAGAATATTCTAATTTTGAGCTCCAACTATGTACCTTCATCGGAACCTGTGAAATAAGATACATTTTGCTTAATTTTGTTGAAGCATTTACTCTTTGCTGTTATAGAAACCAAGTATTATTCAATAACTTTCTAGTGAAGCTGACATTGTGTACTCAAATAGAAAATTGAAATAACCGTATGCCAATGTGGATAATTTAGGTTCTGCTTTCAAAAATTCAAAAAGCAGACAACAAGATTATTTACCCGCCCAGTAAATCTTTATGTTAATATTTCTGCAACTATTTTCAGGTTTTATATGAATATAAAAAGCTCATGCAAGAAAACAAGAAACACTGGTCTTATGATATGTCTTATATATATAAAAAACCCAAATAACATAATGTAGAGAATGACAACTTAAAGATGTGTTTATTTCCAAACATTTGAAATATTTTTGGGATGTTGTTTATATATATATATACATGGTGTTTATGAATAACACATTACAATAATAAACTCTCAATCAGAGTTCCAGACACAGTTGTGTTCCTAGTTATGTTTAGAAACTTGCATCAAAAAAGCCAGAAATCTAAAATCCAGTTAAGTTTTTGTACAACAATAATTTCAGGGAACTGTGCCAAAAATCCAAAAATGTAGTACACGAGGAATTCCGTTCCCCTTGGATGTGATTTTATATCTGAGAAATCATATAGAAGGAAGGCTCACATATTAGATCATTGTTCCTTATTAAATTACTGTATTCTACACCTATTGAAAACACTGAGTTGGAGAATTTTTCTCCTGCTTTATCTTGTACCAGGTTTGGGAACCAGAATGCCTCAGGAAAAGTGATCCATTTCCTTGTTACTTTGCAATTAAACTATTGTAACCTGCTTTCATTGGGGCTGCCTTTGAAGATGTCCCTGAAGCTTCAACAGTCCAATGTGGCAACATATCTAACAACTGGAGCAATTAGAAGATGATGCAACAGATTTAGCAATAGAGCACCTATATTACATTCCAATCCAATTTAAAATGCTGGCACATACAGAACTGTCTATTTTGCCCAGACCGTGTTCAATCCATGCAATTCTTTTAAAAAACAGTACTAGAATATTGTACCTCATGGGAGGTGAAGAAGTAGGAGCTCAATTATATATTTTTTCACTGATTGTCTTTGCCCTTTGAAGCACCCTGAGTACCAAGAAAAAATGCCCAAATTTCCTTTTTGGGTTTTAAGAAGATCTTAAAACTGTTTTATTCTACAAAGCATTTTGGTGGTGATATATTGACAGTCTTAGTTAATTAGTTTGATTTGCAATATTTTTAATTGTTGTATTTTTATTTCATGGTATCATAAACTATCTTGACAGTTTATGATAATGAAAAGGCTAGACAACAAGCATATTGTTACAAATGTTCAAAAGAATATTTAGAAAAAAATAGATTGGGGAACATTTATTCATGTCACAGACATGTAATCTGAATTTAAGAAGCCCAGATTTAGGAAATCTAGGAAATAAGCAATCATGGGTCCAACTTATACATAAACATTAAAATATGCATAAAACCAATCAGAATGCCTAAGACATAGAGTATTTCTACAAACGGTTAAAACATTTCAGAGGTAATCAGAAATACATATATCAACACCAACTTTTTAACAATTCCAAGGACAAATCTTGATATCTGATTCAAAGAGTAGCTAAATATTGAAGTGTATTATTGTACAATCCCATGAATATATTTTTAGATGTAAAATACTTTTCAGATCAACTAGGCTTACTTCTAGGAAAAGTGCATATATAGGGCTACAGCCTTAAAAAATAACAACATTTATTTAAGAAGAGGTGTAATTCTTATTTTCAGTATTATTGTGAGTTTTTAGCAATCAAGCTGGTGTGAAGTGTTGATAGATCAGGCCTTCTAATACACTCCCTGGGCCTTGAATTTAAAACCATCTGGACACTGTGACAGTGTTCTATTTATTACATACAAATGCTTGGATACTACTGGTGCATAAACAATAATTAAGCATACAAGGCAGCCATGCATGCCAGATTTGCTAGAATTATCCTTTGAGTATCTGAGATTTTCCATGCCAGTGAGCTTATGGAGGCAGTGGCTGGTGATTAAACATTAATGATTTATGGTGCAAGCAGGATTCATTTACTGCTTACTGAAATATGTTTGACAGCTTTTCTGTGATTTCCCAAGAATTAGTACCTTCATAGCTATTTTTTCCCCAGAGTAGTTTTCTAAATTGCTTTCAGCAAAGGTATGACAGAGCAATAATTGCTGATAGCCTCATTTCTAATGATGTTTGATTGATCAGAGCCACGAACTTTAAAAAATCCGAATTTGAAATCATATAAAATAATATTGGTTGCCCATTCAGCAAGGTGAAATGCTTGGGCAGAGATAATGTACGCACCCTCACTTTTTACATTCTGTTCCATCCTTAGCCGTTCCTCCTGCTCGATCATAAACTGCTTTCTAAAAAGATGTGGCTGGACACTTGAAAGGAACTGTAGACAAACTTTGCCCATTTGACCATTCCACTTCCAAAAGCTTGCATAAATTAAAGAGGAAGGTAAGTAGAAGAAATCCCAGGAACCATCATAGACATAGAACATTTCACTAAATACATTGAATAAATAAATACATTTGGTCTAGCATAAAGGATATTAAAATATTAATTTAAGGGGATACATCGGTCCTGGCTATCTCCGAGACCGCCTTCTGCCGCAGATTCCCTCCCACAGGCCGGTACGCTCCCACAGAGCGGGCCTCCTCAGGGTGCC
>NW_015386926.1:161549-200223 GCF_001527695.2 Protobothrops mucrosquamatus | reverse complement strand
CGGGCCTGACCTAGGGTGAGTTTTAAATAGGGACAATTTTTAACGATTTTAAAGAGCCACAGCTACCAATATTTGGGTTTTAATTGGTTTTTAGTAGGGGAAATTTTTTTGTATGATGTTTTAATACGCTGTGAGCCGCCCTGAGTCCCATGGGGAGAAGGGCGGCATATAAATCCTGTTAAATAAATAAATAAATAAAATAAATTAGCTTGACAAAATCAATTGCGTACATCCTCAAAATTCAAAGTTAATGGAAGACTTATTTCTAGAGCTATTCTTTTCTGTGCTATTTCAATAACTGTGATCATTTGTGTTATTTCAATAGCTGTATAGAGGGCAGAGAAGCTTTTTGTACAGTTAGCAGATTTATCAGTCTTACCAGATAGACTTACAGGAAACAAAATCAGATAAACTACAGAATTTCATTTTATTATAAGGCTATACTAACGGTAGGGGGCATGAGATTTTCAGGAGGAAAGATGACAGCTTGGGTTCAAGACTCGTGTGCTGCATGAAGGGGTGAGCTCCCATTACTTGCCCCAGGTCCTGCCCACCTAGCAGTTTGAAAGCATGTAAATAGGTACCACTTTGGTGAGAAAGTAATAACATTCTGTACGCTCAGGGTATAGTCATGCTGGCCACATGACCATGGAAATCTACTTGGACAATGCTGGCTTCCTTGCCTAAGAAATGGAGATGAGCACCACCTGCTAGAGTCAGACATGAGTGGACAGGGGAAATCTTTACCTTTACAGTAAGAGAATCCTGTAAGTCTAAAAGTACAATTCTCCCACTCTCAACTTTTCAGCCTGATAACCTAGGAAGGGTTCCTTATGAGTTTCTTGCTCTGTCCACTGTGCAGCTGTGAGCTATACTATCTGTCATCTGACTGTTCCCTAGGCAGCATCTCTTCAGCCCATGTCCAAGGTCTTTCCCATATACTATTACAGATGAATAGTGAAAGATGTTGAAAATGAGGATTTATAGTATATAAGATTTACAGTATAGGAGGTATACATAAGGATATTGGTTTGCAAGACAGATGGATTCAGATTAATGGATAACAGAAAACAATACTTTTTAAAAGATGTAATAAATAAATAAATGACATAAAAGCTTTGTAATTTTAATTGGTTTGTTGCTCTATCATTTTTTCTCATGCTGTTTCTGAGATGAATATGAACTCTTATCCATTGAAATATGCCAGATAATGCAGTGATAAATGATAGTGAATTGATATTCTTTTTGCATAGTCATAGACTTCTTTCCTACAACTGATTTCACAATCAAGAAAGTAAGAGCATATGACAGGACTGGCAGATTAAATCATTGGAAGAGTTAAAACAGGATAAGGTACTCCAGTCCTGGTTGTTATATCTTCAATTGGTTGAGAGATGGCATATAGATCAAAAATTGGGTTTAATGGTAGAAGATGTGAACTTGATAAAACAGATTAAAGATCAAAGTAGAGCCCATATTAGGAGAATATATAGTGTTTTGATAGAATTTGATTCGGAAACAGAATTGGTTAAAGATTGTATGATTAAATGGGCTCAAAATATTCAAGAACCAATNGGTGGACATGTAGGGATGTTAAAGCTTTTTGGATTAAGATTTGGTGGAATATTCAACAGATTTTTAAGAAAAAGATAAAATTTACACCGCAGTTATTTCTATTGGGTATCATGGATAATTTGGATCAAAAAGAAATGAAATTGATGTTGTATTGTATAACAGCAGCAAGGACATTAGTTGCTCAAAATTGGAAAAAAAAAGATATTACCAACCATGGATGATTGGAGACAGAAAGTATCATATCTTGCAGAGATGGCAAAAATATCCGCGTACCTGAAGGATCATTCTCAGGAAAAATTTATCTCAATATGGAGAAGATGGATAAATTATATTCAGAGAAAGTATGAATTGAAAAATTATTATGTAGCTTTTAATTAAAAATTTAGAATAAAAATAGGTATATTATATATTGATATAATTAAAAAAAAAATTGGTTGTAATTTAATGTTACTTTAGAGTCACAGCAATTTTGTACTAGTGTGTAGTAATAATGAGTAGTTTTGAGTAGAATTGGATTATTTTGCGCTTATTTCCTAGATTAGCTTCAGTACCAACTGTGATATAAAATATAAGACTTTAACATTTCATGAAAGTTGGAGTTATAATGATACTGTACCATATGCAGTTCTGCGTTTTCCTCGGCATCTTCAATCTGGTTTCATCCATTACATTACATGTTTAATCAAAGCATTAGTGGAATCTTTAATAATTGGCAAATAAGGTGACTATTTACAGCAAAACCATATTGTTTGATTTACTAACCCCCTATTGAGTGAAAGGTTTTTCTGCCTGCAGTACTATTTATATTTCCAAAATAACTAGCGACATAGAATAAAGCTATTAATAAAGACATTTAAAGAACTAATACTTTTAAAGTTGGATTTTATAGTTTTGGGACTATGTTTAATAGAAAGGCAGTAGAGATTCTGATATAATTTGTTAATAGGAATCTGTACCCCATATAAAGGTGCTGAACTTCACCTCTGAGCAGCAACAAGATGGCATAAAAAGGCAAAATGTTTTTTTGTGACCACACCCTGCCCCTTTCCACATGGGTTCATATCAGATACATGTACAAAGAAGTAGAGCTCTGATTATGCAGTTGTGACATCCACCTTCCTTTCTGTCCCTCCCTTGTAGACAATAGACTCTAGTATCTCCCAGCACTCAGCACCATTGCCCATGTTTGGCAAAGAATGAAGAAACACAAATTTTTCATATCTACTTTAATAAGCGGTAGAACTGAAAAGTTGGCTTGAAAAAATATTAGAAAAACTTTAAAATGGAAAATTCTCAGTCCAAAGCATTGCTAAGATAATATATTGAAACAAATGATTCAAATAAAAATTGCCCCACTTTTCAGTTTAGTCTTCCTTTAAACTCAACTATTCTTGCTTTCCCAAGTGCCAGAAGCCAGAGGGGTTATAGATGGCAATAGAATGCTTTATTAAATAAACATTAAAAAGTTCAAATGAATGACACTGGAAATATTTCAATTTTTAATGGTTAAAATTAGCAAGACCACAGTCCCACATTGTTTGTTTTCAGGAATTATATTCTTGGTGCTATTTGAAAATGCTTAAACTTTGCAATGAAAAAAATGGCAGTACCCTTTCTCTCCTTCTAAATGTATGACTTGACTCATACACTACTTAAATGTTAGTTGTTATTCTGACCTGAACCCCATATTGTATGTTCTGCAGGAGATACAGTAGATCTCCATACTCTTCTGAAACATCCTAATAAATTTCGATATCCCATATAAGTGACAATATAAAATTATAATGTTCTTTATTAGAATTATACAAATCTTTTGAAATAAACATTTCAGGACATGCAATTCAATTCATGGATTGTTAAAGCAGCCATGTTTTTTCTATTTAACCATTTGTCCCAATACTATCAATAACAATTATTTGTTCTCTTGTTTCATGCTTCCTTGAGGCTATTCCGGTCTTTTCCAACAAATAGCAATTCAGACTCAGAATTATGGGAGTTAGTCCAACAACCGAGGAGGGTTAAAGAAACTGATCAACTGAATTGCAGAGAAGGATTGCTTCTAAAGGGACATGGCCACAATTCAAGCTTCTGATCTGCTGAAAGGCCAGAAGAAGCTGGCTAGTGGCAACATATCATCACCAGATAGGACAGCGAAATAAATGATGGGCTCATTTTATTTTGTCTTCAAAGTATTTATAGGGAGGTGAGGTGGAAATAAGTATATTTTGCCTTTCAGAGGCTGCCTGTCCCCTTTTCATAGGAGATTGTGAAAAGAAAGGAAATACAGTTACCCAATTTCGGTAATCTTGCTACTGAACTTAGTCTACACAATCTTGGTTTACTTGCAAATGGACTTCCTGGGTCTGCAGGCTATACATTGCAAGTGTGTGTATGTGCACACACACTCTCTCTCTCTCACACACACACAAACATACATATAAAATACATGCTCAAACACAAGACCACATGTACATACACACACCCAAACATACATTCCAACATCTGTCATATTTTGGAATGGTACTTTAGATAATGCTAGATTGTTCAATCTATTAGTTGAAGACTACTAGTGGTCAAATGCAAATTTCTGTTTTGAGCTCTGACATTTATAGGAGAGAGTAATAAAATGGAACGGTATTCCCTCTATCTGTCTTTGTAAGGGAAGAACTTTATTTTGTACTTTTATAATGCCAGCTCTATGGTGATGCTTTAGCTATTAGAAAAATCAATTTCAGAATAACTTTAGGAGGCTTTCAACTGACAGTCATAAATTCAGTTTTAATGAACAAAGTATAATTCAATAACTTTCCAGTCATGATTTTGACATTTTTGTATGAAAGGAAGATACCTAAGGTATACTATAATTATTGGAACATCAAAAGAGCATGATTACTGTCTGCATTCATCCTTTTGACCTGAACAGCCATCTATTCAATGCAGAAGAATTTTATGTTGTAAGATAAAGACTAGGCTGAGCTCTTGGAAAAAATGTGGAGCTTCCACTTCAGTTAAAGTTTTACAGAACCCACACCATTTTGTTTCACAGCAATGAATGACTTTTCCTTCCTTCCTTCCTTCCTTCCTTCCTTCCTTCCTTCCTTCCTTCCTTCCTTCCTTCCTTCCTTCCTTCCTTCCTTCCTTCTTTCCTTCCTTCCTTCCTTCCTTTTGAAGGGCCTAAATAAACCCTTGAATACCCCTACTCTTTTCTGTATCTTTTGCCCTTCTATCATGTACTATGAAAAGTTAATGCAAAGAGCACAAAATATTAATGTCTTGTTATTTTTAAAAGGGCAGTGGATATATACTTCATTGAAAGTAAATTATGCTCTTTTGTGGTATGTTGCAAGCAATCCAATCATAAATACATTTCCCTCAAATTATGTTTCAGAGTTTTCAATTAATATACTTAAGATTTGGACATAAACCTATAATTTTATGTACCTATATTTGGAAATATTTTCCTCTGAAATCAGTGGAATGTTCTACCTAGGTTGAGATAGAATGATATATTTCTGGGTACAATTAGAAGCGTTAAACTTAAGTTTACGTTTTAGCTAGCATGGAAACAGGATAAATCAAGAATTATCCTACTGAATTATTCCTGTATACTGAGTGTAATTGAAGAAATTTTTGACTACCCCAAAAATCCCTTTAGTACAGTTTATTGGAAGAAGGAATGTTCCTTTTTTTGTAATATTACCTAAGATGCAGATTTCCTTGATTTTGGAAGGAAAGAAAACCTTTATGCTGTTTTAGTTTTGAGAGACCTTTGTCATAAGCCCCTAACAACATATAAAAAACCAGATTCTTATTAGCTGGGTTTATTGTAAATAAAAAAGCTGTAGGGTACTGAAGCTTGGAAACTGCATAAGTATGTACCTTTTTTAAATAAGCAAGAATATTAAGGCAATTCCCCCATGATGTTGTTAACCCTCTTTCTGTCTTTCGCTTTAAGGATAGCTAGATGAGATAAAAACACAACATCCATTTTTTTTCTTATTCTAATGTTTTGTAAATATCTACTCCTATTTCCAGACTCAGAGTTTTGGGTGATGTCTTCTTTTGAGTTACTTCTTTACAATTGTTTTTGTGATGTTTTAAATTAATTCCAGTTGTTCATTTTTTTGAAAAAAAAAAATCCAAATAAGTTACCCATTATGATTATTTGGCTTGAAGTTGAAAAGCCCAGTGAAAATAAGTAAACAGGAATAGAAATAAATAAAAAAAGGGAGGGGGGAAATGAGAATTACAAATAGGTAAATAAATTAATGTTGTCATCTCACATTTCGGAATACAATACAAGTGTAAGCATATATAAACAAATATATATTTCACTAAGAGTATGTCCATTCCTTTCTTTGTACTTATTTTTATGTTACTTTCTGTTTTGGATCATTGTATCTGTTTCTAATTTGCACACTGCCCAGAGTTAATGTTGAGTTGCACAATATTATAAATCTAAATTATACATTTAAAGTACACTTAGGATGAGTTTTACTTTTCCAAAATATAATCTTTCCATTATTTAATAATAATAGGATTGTTTTTATAGAGAAATGTAATATTTTTAGATTTATTTTTCCCTAATCAGTTATAGTAATACTCATTTCATAATCAACATTCTGATGCAGTTTAAATCTAGTTTTTTTTAAGGATTGCATCTGTTGATGATTGCTTTCCCTATAGGTATGTGATTTTATTTTAGCCTCTTGTGACTGGCAGGAAATGAGAATAACATTAGTGGATATACAGCTGGGGCTTGGGGGGAAGGGTTGAATGTTGAGGATGATTGGTCTGGTGCTTGGGATGAAGGGTACTTTTGTTTTTAACTATGTTTTTTTATTGATTGCTTGGAGTCATCTAGAGTCATCATATGAGATAGACAGTGTAGGATAAGAGCAGGCAGAGCCTGGGAGTGGAGTCTAGAGAGGACTCAGCCTAAAATAATTATGTGTCCAGAATATCCCAAGTCCATTTCCCCCCTCCCCCTTGAATTCCATTAACTCTTATCCAGTGCCAATTTAGTGCTGTCTATTAGTTGATGAGATTCTCATGTATAGGCTTGAGCAATAAATCTTCTGAACTGGTCCCAATAATAAACCAATAAATTTTCTAATCCTGATTCTTTGTGCCTGACAGGTAGCATATAAGTCCTGTATATAAGTAAACAAACAAATAAATAAATTGTGATTGGTATGTTGTGCAGTTGTTAAATGCCAGTATCAGTCATCTGATTCCTCAAACAGTATCAATAAGTGAGGCTGTAAGCTTAACTACACTTGTGTCTGGATGCAATTCAAAATGCTAATCAGAAAGCTTTCTATGGCTTGTAGCCAAAAGGCCTACAGGTCTGCCTTCTGTAATCAGAATTCATCTGTCCAAATTGTACATCCTGGGAAAAACAATTGATGATCCCCCATTCAAACACATTTAGGAATGGAAGCTAAAGATGTTACTTTTTTTAAGGAATGTCTACTCTGTGGAATAACCTCCCCCTAGAAATTACATCTTTTCCCCACCACTGTGGTCTATCAGAAGCTTTTTTTTTTTCTAAGTTATTTTAAGGGTACCATAAATGTTTCACTTTAAATGTATAATTACTATAAACCACCAAGAATGTGTCCAAAGTACTTTTTCAAAAGACAACTGGATTTTGCTTTTCTGGAAAAATTTGAAAAACTAAGTCCAATTGCCTTTTGAAAAATCATCTTTAGGATAATCATGACCTGGATGACTGAGAATTTTCATTGACATTCACCAAGAATGTGGTGATTGTGGCATATATACACTTGATGAATGTTAAAAAAAAATCAAAAGTAAGTATTAAAATCCTTGCTAATGTAACAATTATCCTGTAAGTATAATCCTATAAATGACTGCTCCTTAAACAGCAAACAACTTGAGGCTAATTGAAACAACTTTACATTGTGTGTGTGTATGTTTCCCTTTTTGTGCTTCATATGTATGGCTAAAACATAAAACAAATTAATTAATTGATTATCTGATGTGTGAAAAGCCCCCGGTGTAGAATTCTGTAATGATATTGATCTGCTGACTAAAAATCACATACATAATGAAAACTGCAAGGTTACAGAGCAATATAAATTACCTTCCTTTAATAAAAATGTATGATGTATTTGTTTGGGGAGCTTAGAAATAAATGAAGTGATTTCACAAGATAACTAGTGCAATGTTTTAGTTCTAAGAATCTATGATAAAGATGTAAATGCAGCCTAATTCTGTTGTCTCCTTTGTATGTGCAGGAGAGACAAAATATGTCTAGAATATACAACAGCTGAATGAGTGCAAAGCTGTGAGCATGGGTAGTATTGACCAAAGTCAATATAACATACTTTATTTTCAGAACTAAATATGTAGAATTTACTAGTAAACCAGTTCAGACCATTTCAGTCTTAGCTTAATCTTTGAGTCATTTGACATACCATTGAAAGCAAGATGGTAATGGTCTTCAGTCTCAAGAATATCAAGAAGCTGTTTTTATTAATTAATTCCAATTCTTAGCTTGGAATAATTTATAAACTTACTTGAGAGTTAGTCCTTTTGCATTCAGTGAGACTTAATACTGAGCAGCTGGGTGGCATAACAATTAAATGGACATGCAGCTTCTTTGAAAATCATTGTCAAAGAATAACCAATACAAATTGCTGATCAAACCTGTATAATGAATGGAGCACAACAAGGTTTAGCCCTCAATCTTGTAGTTAACTTGGGTAAAGAAATGAAAGAAATATTTATTGATGTAATTAAATTAATTAATTAAATTAATTACAGAGTCACTGTAATGTATAATATTAAAATCTTAAAACATGAAAAACCAAGAGCCTTAAAAGTTAACAAAAACTGAGTAAAATAGGAAGCAATATATAAACTGAATAGAGATGGGACAGCTTTTGGATTCAGAGGCAAATGCAAGTGAATTGCCAGAAAGCATTGTTTTGAATAAAGAGATATAGAGAAAGAAATATATACCAATGTATGTCCATTGTCTCATCAGGATCCTAAAAAATGGTAAGAGGTCAAACAGGCCATTGTGCAACACCTTTTCACCCTGGGACTTGAGATCAAGGTCCAAAGTGTCTGGGACATGTGTTACCTTTCTATACTTTTTTTTAAAGTCACAGGGAGTATAAGCAATTAACACATTATAATAGCTTGGTAGCACATCTAATCAGCAATTTAGTTAAATCTCAGACAGCTGACCATTATTAGGAATATTTTTAAGTGTGACAGAATCCCTAGCAGGCGGAATATGGAAATGGTCTGTTGACATCTCTTGTCAATAATTTGAAACTCAGACAGTTGACCTTTTGCTAAATATATTTTTATGGGAAATCTTGTTTCTAGTGTGTAGCCACTGCTCCCTTTTCTCTCAGTGGGTATCTGATTAGAGAGAGCATGCTGCCTTCTTTATCTTAATTGTTCCATGTAGGAATATAAATCATTGAACCTTGGCATTGGAAGATATCTCAGAGGACTTCTAATCCAACTTCCTGCCTAAGAGAGGAATATCATGTCAGACCAATGACTGTTTGATCCACTTTTGAAAACTTCCACTGATGAAGCACCTGTGACTTCAGGCGACAGCTGTTTTATTGCTCAATAACTTTCACATCAGGGAAATCCTCCTTATGTTCAGTTTGGATCTCTGTCTGTACAGCTGGTTGTTGTCTTACCCATGGGTGTCATGTAGAATAAACTCTCACCCTTTGTTCTGTGACATTCCTTTATGTAAATATAGTCCTCAAGTTACAACCATAATTTGAATCAACTTCTGTGGTTAAGTGACTAACACCTGATTTTTTACAATCTTTTTTGCCATGGTTAAGAGAATCACTACAGTCATTAAGCAAATCAGGCAGTTGTTAAGTGAGTCCAGCTTCCCTCATTGACTTTACTTGTTGAAAGCCAGGAGGGAAGATCACAAATGACAACCACATGACCTTGGGAACCATCATAAATACATGCTGGTTGTCAAGTGCCCAAATTCAATAATGTGACAGTGGGGATGCTGTAATGGTCATAAGTGCAAGGCTCAGTCATAAATCACTTTCAGTGCTGTTGTAACTTTGAACAGCTGCTAAACAAATGGTAGTAAATCAAGGAGTCAAGCTATTTTCCAAGGCGCCTGGAGGCAGGACAAGAAGCAACGGATGGAAACTAATCAAGGAGAAAAGCAACCTAGAACTAAGGAGAAACTTCCTGACAGTTAAAACAATTAACCAGTGGAACAACCTGCCTCCAGAAGTGGTGAATGCTCCAACACTGGAAGTTTTTAAGAAGAGACTGGACAGCCATTTGTCTGAAATGGTGTAGGGTTTCCTGCCTGAGCAGGGGGTTGGACTAGATGACCTCCAAGGTTCCTTCCAACTTTATTATTATTATTAAGGACTACCTGTATTACAAGACTGCTCTCCCATCTGTACTTAGCCTTCTTTTCTTTAAGCTAAACATACCAAGTTCCTTTGTGGGATTTAGCTTCCAAACAACATGATAGTAAGTACTTGGAGACTAAATTCCATGAAGAGCACTTAAAGGAATTTGGTATGTTTAGCCTAAAGAAGAGAAGGCTAAATGATAGTAAGGCTAAGCCCCTTAGTTTTTTTGTCACTGTTCTCTGTACTCTTTCTAATTCCTCAGCATCCATTTTATATTGTGGTTTACAGAACTGACATACTATTCCAGGTGCAATCTAACAGTAAAACAGAAAATGGTACTACCATGTGTTGTGATCTTGACACTATATCTCTGTTGATGTGGCATGGAACTGCATTGTCAATTGTAGCACTCTGCTGTGGCCCATGCTTAACCTGTTATCTATTAACTAGGACACCCATATCCTTCTTTCAAATATTATTTCTGAGCCAGGTACCACCTATCCTTTATCAGTGAATCTGGTATTTCCTGTTTAAATGCTGAACCTTACATTTTTCATCACTGAGCAATATTGTATAGGACCCGAAGTTCAGTTCTGTTAAGATTCTTTGAAATGATGCACTTACCTTCTGAAACATTACCATTTTCTTCCAGCTTTGTGTCATCTGCTAATTTTGTAAAAAAAAATTCTATTACCTCATCTTAGTCATTTACCATGAAGATTATTGAATCCAAAGCAGAACCCTTAGGAACCTCATGCACATCTCCCTCCATTGGACATAGATCTGTTAAAGACTATATGTTGCTATGATCTTCAACAAGAAAATCTATCTGGTGGTGGGACTATCTACACTGTTACAGTTTAAATTAAGTAAATGAAAAGCTCAAAGATCAGAGTGATTAGCAATAAGAGTGATTAGCAATATAGAGATACAATCTGCAAATCTTGCTCAGCAGTTTTTTCTAAGTAAGCATGTGGAGAGAATTAAAATGCAAAACTTGCTAAATTATGCACTTATTGCTTGGCTGGCTAAGTAATTCTTTGTCCAAAATTATAAAGAGTTGTCCAAAAAGCCAATATAGTCCTAGGCTGCATCAGCAGAGAGATAGCATCAAGCTCATGGGAAGTGATAGTACCACTCTATACTGCACTAGTGAGACCACCTTTTGAATGTTGCATCCAGTTCTGGTCACCATGATACAAAAAAGAAGCTGAGGCTCTAGAAAAAATGCAGAGAAGAGCAACGAAAATGACAAGGGGTCTGGAGGCAAAATTGTATGCTGAATGGTTAAGGGAACTAGATATGTTTAGCCTAACAAAGAGAAGGATTAGGGGTGATATAATTATAGTCTTCCAATACTTGAAGGACTGTCGTAAGGAAGAGGGTGTTGATTTATTCTCCATAGTATCTGAGGACAGGACAAGAAGCAATGGGTGGAAGAGGAGGTACAATCTGAAAATAAGGAGGAATTTACTAACAGAATGATTAATCAATGAAATAGCTTGTCTGCTGGAGTTATGGGTGCACCATTATTTTCAAGAAAAGTGAACAACCTTTTGTTGGGTATGATATAAGGACTTCTGCCTTGGGCAGGGAGTTGGATTTGAAGACCCTCCCAACCATATTATTCTATGTCCTATATGTACAAATGTATCCACCCAGTATACTCTCACCATTCTTGTGCAACTCTATTACAGTTGCTCAGAGTCCATATCAAGCATTGTGTCCAATTTTGAATACCAAAACGTAAGAAAATTTCAGAAAAACTGGGAACTGAGAAAGATCAAACTCCAGAAACTAAGTCTTATGAACTGAAGTTGAATATATTGTAATGTTTTGTCTTGAGAAAATAAGAGTGGGTGGAAGAAATACAATAATACTCTTCAAATATCCAAGAAGCTGTCATGAACATTGAAGGTCATGAAAAAGTGATTAAATTTTCACAAACTTTATTTACTATTAGAAGAGAAAAACCTTAATGCTTGCGTGCATTGACTGATTTCAACAAATGGCGAGATATTATTTAGTGTGTTACTGTTAATTACTGAGATCTTTCCATGATTTTCAGTATTACAAAAAACCAAAGACAAATTGTCTGTAATCTTAGCGTGCCTGAAGAACTTTTGGCAGTTTCTAGAAAATGAATATATATATAAATTCCCAGTGCACAAAAGCATATGCCATAATAAATCTTTTTTTCTATAAGGTGTCACAAGTTGCTTTTTTGGTTGTTCTTTACTTTTGATTTTTTTCCCCATTGGCAGGTTAACATTTATTACCATGTTAAAATAAATTCTTAAAACATACAAAAACTGGTTTTTATTTCTAGAACTATTTTCACTATGATAAAATTTAACTAAAGAAATAATGGACCAACTACAGAAAAGCTGTTAGATAAGTTCAGCATTCTTTAAGGGAATGAAGTAGAGCTTCAAACCTGAAGCTCATAAGGAAATATTATTTCTTTGGTCTAGACAAGGATGGCTAAAAATCACTTATGGCATGAGATTTAATAGACTTCATAATGATCAACTGGCAAAACATAATACAAGAAAATGAAATATAGAAACAGAAAAAAAAACTTTATACATTCTTTTTAGGTGATAGATGAGGTTCTTTGGAGTTGAAGTGTAAGGGATATAATGAAGAACAATGCATGCATATATTCAGGGCTTTTTTTGTCATAGAACGCCCAGAATGGAGTTCTGGCACCTTTTTTGAATGGAACCTTGTAGGGTAGGCAAGGAGGGTTGTATGACGTGTGTGAGTTCCAGCACCTTTTTTTTCAAAAAAAGGACTGCATATATTTATCTTTCTGCGCAGTTGCAGAAATACCTGATTAGAATTTCTGCAGATTTACTAAATTGCATTACTTCTGTTTTATCTGGATTAAGCTTCTGCAGATTATCCCTTGCCCTTATCCAATCCAATATTTCTTCCTTCACCTATACCTGTGCTGGAATTCATCTCCTCTTTGGAATTAAGTTGCTAGGGAAAAAAACATAGGGTTCTCAAAATAATTATTTCAATAGTTTCCATAAATGTTGCACAGCAAATAAGAGAAAATCTTGAGACATTAAAAAAGCAAATGGCTGAGGGTTGAAGCAAAAGAGTGCTTGCATACTACAATCTAAGTCCATCTCCCCAAGGATGGCTGGAGCTATTCTAACACCATGTCTCTATATCATATTCCAAAGAAGTGCAGAGTGAACAATGATAACAAAAGCTGAGGAAGCCAGGTCCTATGGGGATCTTCTGTGACTCATAGATATAACTGAGGCCAGACCAAAGGCCAGAGTGAAATGAAATTGAAAATTTAATCCCTCTCCAATTCTGGGTATTTGAGTTGTTTTTTTTCCTCTCGAAAAAGAACATAGCTTGTACAAAGGCATGTATGTTCCTTGACTGAAAAGGTATGTATATTTCTTGATTGTTGCCAGGTTTGTTTTTTTCTGTGCTATGCACTATTCAGGATTATTTAGCTGGTCATTGTTGGGACAAAATGTTGTACTAGATGGCCATAGATGAAATCCATCAGGGATCTGTCTTATTCTAAGATGTTTATTTACTAGTGCAATGTCCATAAAGGACTTTCAAGCTTAACAACAATCAAGATTTTGTCCACTCTTAAACTTAAATGTGCGCAATATTCCTAGAAGAGAAATACTTCCAGAATTATAAACTCTAGTTAGTATATTGTACTAAATGTACTTGTTTGTTTTAACCTTATATATTTTTTCTTTGCTGCACTTAGCCTAATGTGATTGATTTATTAGTTGTTTATAGTTGTTCACTTGCAAGCTGTTTTTTCATGGATTTGGGAGATGAAAATATCAGTTGCATCTTACTGTTCAGAGAAGGAAAAATTATGTGTATGTGTTTAAATGCACCTTTAAAAAAAAACCAAAATCCCTGAAATATATCCATTTCAAGAACATATAAGTTAAGTAGTGAGAATTAGTGTGGACTTTTATATTGATCCACTTAATGACTTTGAAGTGTAAATATAATAATTAGACTAGCCTGAACCTAATTATTTGATGGTCTTGGAGGTTTTTTCCTCGTGCTTGAATAGTTACTTGTCACAGCTGCTTAATTTCACAAATAAAAGAATAAAATATTGAAATATCTCTGGAAAAAAGTTTGTTTCAACCATGCAGTGATAGAAAAAAATGATAATCATTAAGTAATATTTTCCTCTTTTCAGTAAAACAAACTTAAACTGCACCTAGATCTTTCAGAACTAACTTTAGTGTGAGAGTGGAGGTTCATTCTCTGAGCTTGTGGATTGGTTTCCAAATGTTTCATTACCAGGCTAGGTAACATCTTCAGCAGAATTTAGGAAATGTCAGTGTTGGTGTTCTTCTGTTTATAAGGGCTTCACATGGTCAGTAGATCTTGTGATGGGAGGGTCACATTAGATGAGGGTCTAGTGAAGGCTCTTGTGAGGGGTTAGGTGTGGGTCACATCAGCTGAAGGTCTTGTGATGGGTCTTGTGAGGGGGTTATTTCAGGTGAGGGTCATTGGGAGGTGAAGTGCTAGTTGGAAAAGAAGCATCGTTTCTTTCATCCTTCTGTATTTTGTCATTGGCTCTAGATAATTCCTGGCAAAATGTGGCTGTGGGTTTGTGGGCTATTGTTATTCCTAGAGGTTGGAGAATTCTGGCTGTGATTTCTGACACCCCTTTTGTGTAGGTAGGTTTAGTTTTTGCATGGTGGTAGGCTGTGTGGTGTATTGTGGCTTGGGTGCTGTGTGTCAGCTGCAGCACCACAGCTCTAAGAAAAGCGGAAGAAAAACAGCTGTTTGACATCTTTCTCTGCAATGGTTATCCAAAAAACTTTGCATTCCAACACACAGCATCCAAACCACAATGCACCACATAGCCTACTGCCATGCAAGAACTAACCGTACCAAACACAAAAGGGATGTCAGAAATGACAGCAGGAATTATGCCAACCTCTAGGAATAAAAATAGCCCACAAACCCATAGCCAACTCCGCCAGGAATTATCCAGAACCAAAGACAAGATACAGAAGGATGAAAAAAACAATGTAATTTACAAAATCAATTGTAACAGTTGCAACCAATTCTAGGTGGGACAAACATCACGTCAATTGAAAACTAGGATGCATGAACATCGGCTGGCAGTCAAATGCCATGATCCCAAATCCCTAATCTCTATCCACACTGACACCAAACAGCACTAATTTGATTGGAGCAATATAAGAATCATCAGCCACGCTACCATCCACCATGTTCGCAAATTTATTGAAGCCTGGCCCTCTACAACCAGTTCCATCAACAGACACACTGAACTACAACCAGCTTATCAACCGCACAATCTTCAACCAGCCCCAACCCCCAACCAGCACTTCACCTCCCAATGACCCTCACCTGACATGATCACACCTGACCCACTCACAAGACCCAGAAAAAGTCTGACATGACTTACACCTGGCTCCTCACAAGACTCCTTACAAGACCCTCACCTGACATGAGCCCCACATTACAAGACCTACTTATAAGCAGAAGAACACTGTCATTTTCTAAATTCTGCTGAAGATGTTACCTAGCTTGGTAATAAAACATTTGGAAACCAACTCACAAGCTCAGAGAACAAACCTTCATTCTTATCCTACACCTGAGCAACAGATATTCACCACTATTGCTAACTTTACTATCCTATTATAGAACACCACCTTTCAGTTCAGTTATACTCTAAGACGGGTCTTCAAACTTGGACCTTTTATGACTTGTGGACTTCAGCTCCCAGAATTCCTCAGCCAGGCACGCTGGCTGAGGAATTCTGGGAGTTGAAGTCCACATGTCAAAAAAGGGCCAAGTTTGAAGACCCCTGTTCTAAGACAATGTTCTCAACCTTGGCAACTTTAAGACATGTGGACCTCAACTCCAAGAATTCCCCAACCAGCTATGGGGAGTCTGTAAAGGATTCTTAAAGGAGAAGATGGGCAGTCTAGAAACATGAAGTATCAATAAATAATGTCCACAGTATAAAAATTAATACACAAAATAATGATTTGTGTATTTTATGATCTAATACTATTGTCTATTATAATTTCTCAGGTTGTTCTCTAAGTTAACAACTAGATATGTTATTAACTTTGTGAAGGTGGAGGTAGAACAACAAACCCTTTCCAGTATCTCCACCAGTCTCCAGGACAAGTTGTTTTTAAACTGAAGCTCACATAAAAGAGTCTTGAAAACATCAACTCTTCCTTCCTAAATGTCTTTGGAGATTTTCAGTCATCCAGGTCATAGTTGTCTCAAAGGCAACTGGACTGTTTTTACCCTGAGGAAGAAGAAGACATTTTGCTTCTCATCCAAAAAATCTTCAGTATGTTTGTAGAGAAACATAGCTTGGTAAGATGAAAAATAGCATCCCTTTGTCCCAACTCTCCAATGTTTTGATTAGAAGCCAGGCAGAACTATGACAAGTTATTCCATCTACAAAAGATTCACAGCTGTTCTAGAAAGGACAATATTTTCTGAACTTTTTCTGACTCCTTGCCAGCTTTTTGATAAATAGTATCCTACACAAGTAAAGGGAGATGAAGGAGAAATTAGAAATTATTGATGGAAATGACATGCACGCATACTTGTCTAGAGTCTACAGTTCTGTCAGAAAGAAGAAAGATGATATGGGAAAGCTATGAAGAGCAGCTGAATCATTCTGGGACAGAGAAGGAGATAAGCTGAAGCAGGAAACCCTTTCCCTTCTATGAAAGAAGTAACAAAACCATAAACCATAATCTGAGACAGAGGTAAAGCTGCTGTGAAGTGTCCAAGAGACAGAAACAGAATAATAGCTGAGAACCATTAGCAGAAATAGTGTGTTAAAAGCTAAACCTGAAGGGAAAGCATGTTATAACCTGATTGAAGAAATTCCTGCAGCACTTAAAATAAATATTAGCAGAGATTGAAGAATGCAGGACTCAGTTCACAAAGCTAAGCAAAATACAGATAAATACATAGGTTAATAGGAAAGCACCTGGGGTGTGTTTGTTTAAGCAATTTATATGCTGCTCATATTATAGTGATGACCCTGACCAGCATACAAAAGGTTAAAACCTAACAGTAGTAAATAATCAATTAGGAAATTGATTAATAGGAAAGCACCTGGGGTGTGTTTGTTTAAGCAATTTATATGCTGCTCATATTATAGTGATGACCCTGACCAGCATACAAAAGGTTAAAACCTAACAGTAGTAAATAATCAATTAACAGTCCACCACATAATTAAGGACCGAGGTCAAGGAAAAAAAAATATTATCAATCCAAATAATCACTAGTAAATCTTATTAATGTCCCAGCCTAAATGCCTGCAGGAACAGCCAAGTGTTAAGCACTTATGGAAGAGTAACAGAATGGGGGAGGTGAATTTCCAGGAAATATGTTGTTCTACAAGGCAGATTCTACAATTTGGAAGGATGATTCCCAAGTCTTAACAGGTTGACATTGCTTGATAGAAGGGGTCTAAGAACATGGTTTGTCCAACCTTTTGGCTTGCCTGGCCACACTGAGTGAAGATGAATTGTCATGGGCCACATATAAAATATATAATGTAGTTAATGTATACTAATAAACTTCCTTTATTTTTTATATTCTTTTATTATCTTGTGGGATTATCCAGTGAACCAATGGTTGGGCACATCTAGTCTAGAACATCCCCTCCTGCTCAGATCTGATGGGGAGAGCAGAAACAGAGACATATGATCATCAAACAGACTGACCCTATGTCATATAAAGCTTTAAATGTCATAAGCAGCATCTTGAATTGCTCCCAGAAACCCCTTGGGGACCAGTATAGCATTATTATATGACATGATACTGCCTATAGCACTGCATTCCATGATGGCGCAGTGGTTAGAATGCAGTACTGCAGGCTTCTTCTGCTGACTGCCAGCTGTCAGCAGTTTGGCAGTTCGATTCTCACCAGCTCAAGGTTGACTCAGCCTTCCATCCTTCCGAGGTGAGTAAAATGAGGACCCAGATTGCTGGGAGCAATATGCTGATGTTGTAAACTGCTGAGAGAGAGTTGTAAAATACTGTGAAACGGTGTATAAATCTAAGTGCTATTGCTATTCTAGTCTAAGGCAAGCATTAAAAAAATTACATGAATAAAGCTCCCTTTCCTAATTGAAAATACCCATTTTCCGTAAGTCATCCTGCTTTTTTTACACATTGCATTTTGCTTCTGAAATGGAAGACCTTAATTCTTATTCATTCTAATTTATATTCCTAAAGATTGTCAGCAACGGAACCTCTCTCCTTAGGAGTGCAAAGTCCATATATAACCTTTTTTTTGGTATACATTCTCTATAGTATTCTGTGAAAGAAAACCTTTCTAGTCATACCTTTTACAATGATTATTTCACTTCCTAGCTGGTTAGGTTTTCTTGGCCTGCAGCCTGATGCTTTCCAACTGCCATATGAAATTTTGCTGAAACTGCCAGGAATTACAGTGTCTGGTGTGTCTTATTATAATAAGACTTTTTTAAGGAAGAAAAAGACCATCTGTCTCACATTATTTACCATCCTTCAGTTAAGCTTAATCTCATTTCTTGGGTTTCCATCATATATTGTACATTAAGTGTCTTCAAAATAAGCACTAGACATACTTGTCACATTCTCACATGCTCCTAGATATCTATTTTTCCCCACCTGCTTGTTTTAAGGATAAAAAGAGCATAATTTATATGAGAACTTGACTACTACTTTTTCACGTTTTTTTCCCATTTGGATATGGTTAAAAACAGTAATAACAAAACCACTCTTGACCTATATGTAAAATCATCGTTTACATTGGACTCAACTGAATGGATAACATCATCATCATCATCATCATCATCATCATCCATCATCATCATCAAAATCATCATCTTTCAAAATCATGAATTTCTTTCAGGTATCTGCAGGATCCAATCACATTATGGAAGCTTTGCATCTTTTATACACTTCAAAGGGGTGGTGCTTAGGTTATTGTAGCACAGTGTTGTTTTTGCCATTTGATGTGGTAGAAAGTGCACCTGTAGTGGGAATCTGGCCAAGAGCATTATGGTTTCCCAGGGAGGAGACAAAACATTCCAGAGAGAAACCCAAAATAAGAGATTGCAAGAAAACAGCAGGGTGTCTTCGAGAATTGGACACAATTAAACAAAAAGAAAACTCCTGTTAATATACTTCTGTTATTAGTCTATGTTAACCTGAATATCTATTATTAGTAGTATAATATTTAGTTAAATACAGTTCTGTTTCTAGAGAAATCATTTATTAATAAGATGCTTGCATAGCTATGTTACATATGCATAATGAATACCCCAGACAAAAGGAATTGACTTTTGCACAATATTGGTTCCAGGATTTCAAATTAAGTATTAGTAGAAATAGAATTTTAGGGATTTTTAAAAATACCATCAGACACTTAGAATAAAAGGTCTAGCTACACACTCAGCAGATTCACATAAATGTGTATTTTCTAGCATTCAATTTTCATTTTGTATTATTGTGGAGAAAATCATCAAAGGGAAATCCTATTTTATAATATAATATGTGTCATTAATTAATCTTCATTAATTCCCCAAAGAGCTATAATAATGGAAGTAAATATTTCTTTTATCTATATTGTTCAATAATTAAGGTACAAATTAATTACGCAAATACTGCAACCTCATCATAGCAATTTAATTTAGCAGTGATTGTCCTATTTATATGGGAGTTTCACAGCCTCTAGTTCAGCAAGGTAGTCTTGGCAACAAGCAAAAAAACAGGGTCAGAGAATGAGACAATATTCTAATTGACAGGCCTATTATGGAAGTTGTAATTATTATAGTGATAGATTAGTTATGGAGAGCATCCAGCTTCAGTTACTCCCAGTGACTATAGAGATCCTGGCTGACTTTTGAATCATCAGCTTTCAACTTAACCTACTTAATAGAGCCAGCTTCAAGGTATGAACAGATTAAAAAAACAACCAAACAATGCTTTAAGTTGGTGTGGACACATATGCCATACCTATCAATGCCTCTGTAAAGATGCATCAGATTCTATACCATGATGAAAAGTTCAGGATAGTGACCATTTCCATCCCACCTCTTCTTCAACCTCATTTGGCCTGGAGAGAGGGTAAAAACAAACAATTGCGGAGATAATGCCCTTTTCACAGTCCTTTCTAGAAATGCATCTCTGTCATGGACATTTGAAGAGATAGCTAATCCTCTGATAAATAGACTGCATGACCCTGGAAGGAGTTTATTGACTAGGAGATTTACTCCCTCCCCCTTTCTGCTCAATTGTGTCCGATTCTCAGAGACTTTACTTAATTCAGGTCATTTAGAGGCCAAAACAAATTGCTCTGGGTTAATTGCTGACTCAAATGACTCACTTTTGGAGTTTGCAAAACATTCTTACCCCAACCATGACCTAATTACTGTATAATATAAACAGAACCATTACTTCTGCACTAGCCTTTCTGCTATAAAAATGAAAAATGAAAAGGCCTGAATTTTAGAAGGGGAAAAATAATGCACAGCCTTAGATTTGGGGTCTAGATATATACTATACTCAGTGGTGAGATTCAGTCAGTTTGGCAGAACCGGTAGGAGAGAGAGGGGGGGAGGGAGGGAGAAATGGAGAGAGGAAGAGAGAGAGAGACCGTACTCTTAAATTCTTTGAAGCTAATTTGAAGGAATTCATAAAATACAACTGTGTTCTGTACAATACTCAACTTCTGTAGAATCCAATGCATTTTATAAATATTGACCCAGTTTCAAAATGAATCTATTCACCAGCATTTTATATTTAACTTACCTTTGGCACTTCAAAGTTATACTTTGAAAATTTTGTAATGCTCTAAAGCTCAACTTAAAAACTAAATTTTATCCTTTCTTAATTCACAGAATCATCTGAACAGCTCATTCAGAAGCTTGTAATTGTCACCACAGAACTATAGTAAACAAGGACAAATCTATCATATTTAAACATCACTTGTTTTTCATTAGCTAGGTTCTCTGACTTACTACCTTATATCCTTAAATTAAAGAAAATGACTGTGTGATGCAATTCAGAAAGAGACCCATGGCACTGCAATTAAAATTAAAACATGCTTTCATAAAAGGATTACTTCTATTTCCAAATCACAGAACAGATGTGAAAAAATAAATAATGTAAAATGTAGGTTTCATTCTGAATTTAAAGCAGAAATTAACTCTGCAGGTAGAAGATTATTTTATTAAGAAAGCATAAAATGTGTGTATGGATGAATGATAATTTCTTCCATGCAGAAGTCAGTGGAAACAACCTATGTCAATAAACCATATTATGCCATGTGGCTACTAAGCCTGAGATAACATAGATTGTGCTTGTGGAGAGTGGGTTTTAAGATGGTTCTCCTTCAAAGGCCAGTTCCAACTGATGTTGGTAGGGAGTAGAGATCTAGCCATAAGCCTGTTCTTTGCAGGGTGCTGCAGAGCTCAACTCTCTTCCCACTTCTGCCAGGTGCGAAAACCAGACCCAAATCTGCAGAGTTTGAGCTAACTACTTTATTATGTTCTGCGGCTGCCTATAATGCAGGAATCTTTCCAGTCTGTCAACCTATTACTGGGAAAAATTAGATAAGGCTCCAAGGAATTTGAGGGGGGGGGCAGAGTTGCCCTAGCCCTTTTGCAATTGTGTGGTGATTCCTGACTAGCTTCATATTTGATCCCTCCTCTGTGTCAAGCTGGGTGCTTCCCAACATCTACATAAGCTTCTGAGATCATTCATTGGAATAGGATTAAGTACCATCAGTATCCATGATTGTGCATCTCTTCCCTGGGTCACCCAAGCAATGCCATTGGGATTCTTTCCTAGCAGCTGGAGACTGTGAGTATCTGGAAGAGAAAGAATGGCTTCAAGTCACCTATAGCAAAACTGAATAGCTGTGGCATTAGGACCTTCTGGTTTGAGATCTTCCCTAATGATCTTTGTACTCTCTTAGAACAAGTGACAGCCATGGCCAGGAGGGCTTTGCACAAATCCATCTCTACACAGAGCTGTTCTTGAAAAGCATTCAGAGGCTGCACTAATCCAAAATGCAGAGGCACATGTAATTTTCCACACATTATTGTACACTCACATAATACCACTGCTATTTGAGTTGCATTGGGTCTCAGTAGAGTTTCAGATGCAATTCAGTGTGCTGGTGCTCAGGATTGAAGCCAGGCATGGCACAGGGCCACATTGGTTGTGTAACTGCCTATTTCCAGTGGTTTTGGCTCATCCCAAAGATCTAGCAGAGTGGGCATGCCCTGGGTCAATTCTGTGAAACATGTCACTTAGTATGACCCAAGAAGTATGCATTTCTATACCAGCACTTGTCCTATGGAATTGCCTCCCCCTGCAGTTCAGATAATCCTGAACTTGCTGGCCTTCTGGAAAGTCTTGAAAACTTGTTTTTTCTGATAAGCTTGGGACCAGGATGTTAGAAGAGCCCATTATATATATGTATATATTTATATAAATATATTTATGCAGATAGTTTATGCCTGGATTGTTTCTTTTTAAACTGGTTGTGGGCCTATGTTATTTTACATTGTGGTTTTATCTATGTGGTTATAGCCATCCAAAGTCATATAGTTAAAATCAGTGATGGGAGTCAGCCGGTTCACAACCACTTCGGCAGAACCGGTAGCTAATTTTTTTGTTGCCCAGGCCCAGAACGGACTTCCAGAAGCGGCATCCACATAGAGAACTGGGTGTTCACATATTTGAATCCCACCACTGGTTAAGATTGGTGGTCATGTAGATTCAGCAAGTAAGTTGGTAAATAAATAAATAAAATTATGTTAAAAAACATGGGGCAAAATGGAGTCTTCCACTTTTGTACATACATAGTCAATTTTATAGGAAAATGTAGTGAGTAAGAAGATCTCAGCACCATTTCTGAAAGGAAACGTTTGAAGCACTCCAATAGTGTACTTTTCAATATTACATGTACTTTATCTATTTCTAGCTGAGAGGTAGAAGGTATAATAACTTGACTTGAATTATTTTGTAATTATTTATAAATTTTTAATCAGCTTTTCATCAATAAAAAACATACACTTCTAACACTGTAAATTAGAAATAATCCATCTATGTCTAGCTGGCTGGCTATTTTCACTTTCCAGCAATACCAAATAATTTCAAGAATAGTTTTGGTTCTTGGACAAGAATCAATGCCAGTCTAATCTTTGTATTACCTTACTGAAATTATAGACCCTTATATATTTTGTATGTTAATGAATTGAACTAATACTTTATTTCTTGTTGGCCAAAATATTTAATATATATATATATATATATTCAAAGTATAAAATGCATAGTTTAAAAAAATACTAAATATATTTACAGCAGTAATGGGAGGGCAAGGAAGAATGTGAACAGGTTCATAGAAAAGATTGATGTTACAAGTCTGTTTTTATCTTTGCATATTTCCAATGGTATTCTTTATAATGTTGCCATGCTTGTTTTATTTTTGCTTTGAATATGACTAATCCACTCTCACATATCTTCTTTATTCTGTTAGAACTTGGTGAAGATGTAATTTCCACCTTCAAAAACACTTGCAAGTTAGGTGTGGCTTCTGTACCTAAATATAATGCAACAAGAGGCGTGAAAACCTTTTGTGATAGATGTGTCAAGAGAAAGATTTAGCACTAAATCTATATCTTACAAATAGAAATGTTCTTTTTATTTTTTCATCTATACACTCTAGATCAAAGAAATTTAATAAAGGGCAGAAGCTGCATTCTTTTATTTCCATCCCAAAATAACCGTGAAACATTTTTAGCAGACATAAAGTTCAGTTAAAGCAACCAACGAAAGGAAATCTCTGTGATATTCATGAAAGATGAAAAAAAAGTAAAGTATAGAAAGTTGGAAAGAGGAGCAGTATTTTTAATGGTGCCAAAAACAAACCCACTGCTTCTGTAAAAGCTTACTCTTATTTCATTGTAATGTTAGAAGAATTTGACTGCTTTTAGGTGCAGATCTGACTACTATCTCTTTTAGATACTTACCTAAGGATACATATGATTGTAAAGATGGTACTCTGAAAGTCTATTTCCACAATATTCATGACACAATGTCAGTTTCAGCAGACATGGAAGGAGGCTAACTTCAGGGAGTGAACTGCAATGTATAGGAAATGAAATTGAGGTTAGCAGGAGAAACACTGCTTTTTCTTGTTCATCAGACGAGCATGGAGACTGAGGGGAAAAGCAGATACCAAGTTGGTTTTCTCCATGAAGATAACAAGAACTATACATACTATAGATACAAGCTGATTGTCTCCTGGAACAGAAGATGAAAGGGTTATAGGCCAAAGGATTTTTCTACACTGTAATATCAAGAAAAAAGACAGAACATATGAAATTCCTTAGACAAGTAAGTTGGAAAATGAATGCCAGTGGACATAAAATGAAGGCATGTTAAGTAGAGAAGTAAGAAGATTTGATGTCTTTAATGCCAATGCAACTCAGCAAATGATAGACATCAGGCTGTCTAGCAGACAATCTACAGCCATCTGAACCAAACTTTGCCAATCTCAGTTTTATGGAAAAGAAGAAGATAATCACCCTGACTTCTCAGCCAACAAACTGAAGAAATCCAAAAGCTTTTTTTGAGGAAGAAGAGGTGGACAGTTTTGATGGGCGATTCCTGCTGAGGGGAACAGAGGTCTCAACATATACATATGTTGCAGAAAGTATATTGTTTTCCAATTGTGTGTGTGCAGGATGTGATGAAAACTCTGTTGAGAAATGTCAGACTCACTGGTAATTCTCCATTTCTATTGATTCATATGCTAGAGGAGACCTTTCTTTCCAGAGACTGGAAAGACCCTGGACAGAAAGGTGAAGGGACTAGGAGCCCAGATAGTGTTTTTTATAAGTCTTTCCAGATGGGAATATGGCATAACAAGATAGAACAGGAGCCCGGTGTTTAGATGGTGCCATCAAGGAAAGTTTAGATTCCCGATTTATAGAGCATGCTACATACATGAAGCACTCGTGACAAGAAAATGTGTATATCTCCCATAGCATGAAATGTTTGGCAGGTACTTTGCCTATTTAATCATGAAAGGATTCAACAAAAAAAGAGGGTAGGGTAGAAAAAGGCCAAAATCAATTATATCACCAAGGGCTGAAGCAAGTCAACTCATTTGAAGTGCCCCTAACAAATACAGGCATCTTACTCTTATCTGGTCGTACAATCATTAGCATCATTCAATAATAAGCTGTAACAAAAAAAGAACCAACAAATGCCTTAATAATCTCTATCAACAGGGAATAAATGAAGAAACACAAGAGTGGAGAGGACTTAGAAATGGGTTGAAATGACAACCGTGAAACAAAAAGGATGTATCAAAATGGGGAATTTGAAATCTTAATACAATGAATATAACTTTACAGGAATCACTGAAACTTGATGGGATTGATGTTCACACTCTTTAATTGGCCCAGTCAATGCTGAAATTGTTTTTACCTGATGTGAAGAGCCAATTTATCACACAAGATGGGAAATGGCAACCAGTTCATTCTGTATAGTAACAAAGAAGTGTTCTCAAGGCCCAAGTCACAAATCCAGACCCATAATACACAAATTATCATAGTTTATATACACTTCAAAAATATGAAAGCACGTGATCATTAACAAGCAATAGGCAACAAGCAATAAATTATTCAAAACCATAGTAGAAGATGATCCTCCCAGAAAGTGGGTTTGTTACTAACATATTATAGCCCTTGTTCTTCTCCAACTAATAAGGGTGGCAGCTGAATATTCATAATTTTCTGGCTAATTTACCTACCAAGGGGAAAGGATCCTTGGTTGACAGGGAAAGGATAGTACTTTTTGATAACAGCAACCACATGATCCCTCAAGGAGTATACAAGACCGAGCACAAAAAGGGCACAGCCAGGAATAAGGATAAACAAAATGACCTTTCAAACGAAATGGAGTTTCTCTGGTTAAAATTAGTTATACCAGCCCCTCAGAATGATACACATGATTGAATTATGGATCTGGAAGACTGTGACTTATTCAAAAAGAAACAAAACACAATGTCCATTTGTATATAAAGAAAGCATATGCCTGCATACACATACTCACAAATGGAGGCATGGAAATCCTGTTGAGAGTATTTGAGTAAAAATAAAAAGAGAGAGAAACAGAAGTGATACTATCATGGATGTGTATTAAAGACCACTTGAAGAGGCAGAAGATATAATTTAGGGTTTTCTTTATCAGATAATCAAACTTTCAAAGAGGCATGCAACAGTGATAATGGTAGAGTTCTCTTTGATCAATTTAGATCAAGTTGAACTCGAGTCAAGATCATAATATTTCATTTCATTTCATTTCATTTCATTTATTATATTTTTACCCCGCCCTTCTCCTTGCGGACTCAGGGCGGCTAACAGCCTAATAAAAACAAATACAAAAGTACAAAAATACTACCGTTAAAACGTAATTAAAAGGAAATATTGATTTGGCCTTTGTTATTTTAAAAATTGTTTTAAAACCCAACTAAAAATACCCCTTAGGCCAGTCCTGCCAGCTTAAATAGCCATGTCTTGAGGGCGCGGCGGAATATAAGGAAACAAATGAAATTTAGGAATGTATTCAGAGAATTATAAAGTCTAGACCAGACCTTGGGAAATAAATGGCCTAGGTTATCGGCCTTGTTTAGATCTTGTTGACTACTCAATCCAGTTTGGGGAATTGCAGTCAGTAAATACAATAGACAAGCTGGACCAAATTCTGAGGAAGACAGGACAAGTACCAATGGGTTGAAACTACAGAGAACTAGATTCACATTAGATAGTAGGAAGAATGTTCTGATGATAAAGGGTGTTAAGGGGTGAATTGTTTATTTATCTACTGTACTTGTTAAAGCATGATGTAGTAACAGTCTTTGATTCATTGGCTCATGTATTTGCCTATCTAGCTACTTAATACATTTTTTTGACTGTGGAAAATCTGAGCTACCAGTACATTTTAATGTATAACTTGTATTTTTTAAATTTTCCAGTACAGATTGGAAAAAAGGGGTAGGGGAACTCTAGCTCTGAGCCTGAAAAAGCTTCAGAGCAACAGAAAATTAAAGACTTATTCTTATCCAAGGAACATATTACAGTAAGTGATGATGAATCATTCTCATTAAGTAATCAATTTGAGCCACTAATGATGTAAGATTCTGGGGAGGAGGATAATAGAAGCTGCCCTCATCCCCCATCATAAATTCTATCTTAGCTAAGAGTTTGGAGATAATTAATGTATTTGAACAAGTTAATACTGCTAAGATCTCAAGAGAGCTTATGGAACGACACTGCCTCTTCACTGCAGATATAATGGTTCTGATACCTCAGAATTCACAGCACATTTAATGAGAAAATAGATAAGTTACAACAAATGTTCCAATGAAATTCCCATCAAAATAGAAAGTTGCTTAAAACTCTATTCAAGAAAATCACATCTCAGACTGTTGCAGAAAGAGAACTTAAGTCAACAAGAAATGTCAATACTTATCTCACTCAACATAATCACAGAAGTTCTCCTTTTATTCAAGTTTTTAAAGCAATCCAAATAATGCTTTCAGTTAAAAATGATAAAATGAACGATATAGATGGCTTTTACCTAAGGCTGTTATTCTCTTACTAAACCAACTACTTTGAACTTGCATATCACTAACTGACATGAGGAAGATTGAGTGGCTTCCTAAGCACTTTGATTGACAAAGAATTTTAATTAAATTTAATAGCCCAGCTACTCCATTAGTGCTAAATAAAGAAAATATTGGAAGTTTTAAGAAATCTACCTAAACTGAGTGTTCAGGGAACTGTTATAAGACTATTATTATCCAAAAAACAAAGTTGGACATGGGTCCAAAGATGTTAATTATGAAGCAGAGATGATGGAGTAGGCCTTAGTGAAAAATGCATTTAATCAATTGCCAAAGAAGAAGGCAGGTATTATCCACTAGATCAGTGTTTCTCAATCCAGGCATCTTTAAGATGTGTGGACTTCAATTCCCAGAATTCCTCAGCCAGTTATCCCCAGCCCAAGTTGCCAAAGTTGAGAAACACTGCACTAGATGATTAAAGCAAGATCTATAGAAAGTAAATATTGAAGTGACTCACTTTTCAACATCAAATTTCATTATGTCTATGGAGATTCTTAGTCATCCAGGTCATAGTTGTCCCAAAGATGCTTTTTCATGAGGCAATTGAATTTTCTTATCCAGTTGCCTCATGAAAAAGCATCTTTGGGTTAAATTGCATTCAAATACATTATATAAAGGAACAAGTCTTTCAGTCTAAAATAACCTACTCTGAAGTATTTCAGCCTCCCTTTCCCAAAAGAATGTATACCTGTTTTTATAAACAGGCTACCAGCAATGTCAATTATGTATGTTTTATATCATAGATTGTGTGTGTTTTTTTTAAATGGAATTCTCTGTCCGATATTAGTTGGGAATTAAATGCAGTATACCAACTTCTGGAAATCTAATCTACAGATTTTGTTAGCGTAATCCAAGAATAATTTTTCCAAAGGTGTGATATCTCTGACTCCATATTTTAGAAGCAATTCCTGCTTTACAATAATTGAAACTATATTTGGAGGAATAGAAAGCAGTGAAGCTAAATACAACCTGACCATCATATGTAGATTATTAACTTCTGATATACCAAATACTTTGTCTTTAAGCAAAATTAAAATACAATTTATACCTTTTAGTTATATTTTTAGTTTTTCATGCTTTTAGAGAAAAGCTGTAAAACTGAAACATAGTCATGGTATATCATAGTCATGGTATATGTATTTTCATGCTAGCAATGCAGAGATTCTTATAGATGCATACATAGTGAAGATCTAATGTGGGACTGGAAGGTTAAAATAAAATAAAAATATGCTTTTCCGGCCATAGCTAGAATTTAGCAAAAGTGAGAAATGATTGATTTTTCAATCTGAATTCATCGGAAGTATTCATATATCTTTGCCCTTTTAAGAAAATTAATCCACTGAATTGCTGCTTTTTAGAGAAAAACAGATACGTAGGTGGACTAAATTCATCCATCTATACTTCTTACTCTGTTGAACAGCTAATTAGTAGATTTCAATCACTATTTAAAAGGCATTTTAACTTAATTGCTACTGCTAAATTTCTTACTTAATACTCAGTTTAGGCAATTTATCTGATTACTTAGCTCTTAATTTTAGCTTTATTCCTGCTAATTAAAAAACACATATAGCATAGCAATTGAAATGTTTAAAGCTCTTTTGATGAGAATATCAGAACTGAATCAGAATAAAGTATATAAAGTATATAAAGTATATAAAGTATAAAAAGGATGACAATATGTCCTTCATTGCTAAAGATCTTCTGTGTTCATGATATCATACAAAAGAAAACTGCACAGGCATAAACTAGTATCCTAAACAAAACACATCTTTGCATGTTCAAGATCAATTGATCTGATAATGGAGAAATTACAAATATTACTGCAAAATGTGTCAAGTGTCAGGGAAATCAGGCAAATAAATAAATCAAATAAATATAAAGATTTATTGCAAGCTTAAGATCTCTACCAAAAATCTGAGCTGTTAATGGTCAAGGGAAAGGCATTCAAAGTGGGATGGAACTAGATCTCTTACAGGCACGTAGGACGATGCATTTGACCTCTTCCTCGGACTCAGCCTGGTCATCCCCCTCAACATGTAGGAAAAATAGATCACTTGAATCAACCTGACACCTGGGTAATTTGGCTGTAATGGTAGTGTGAATCTGAATGTTGATATTTAAATGTAACCTGTCTCTGGAATATAAAAAAACATTAGAAGGGAATAAATATATCAAAAACAATACAGAATATCAAAGTGCTACATGGCATGGGACTGTGTTATTTAAGACACAACCATCTGCCCATCCTACCAGATCCAGTAGAATGGGTATGTTATGGATTCTGTCATTTAAGTAGCTACATTTGGCAGGCCTGAGGTGGTGGGACTTTTCTGCTGTGGCACCCACATCTTCTCCCCAAATATAAGGTTGACCTCATCAATCATGAACTTTTTAGGTCCCTCAAGATCTGGTTATGCCAGGAGGCTTGGGACCCCAAGGTATGTATGAACTCATGAGGTGGCTCCGTTATTATTGGCTTCCCTGTGTCTATTATTTTCCTGTTTTAGTTCTGCTATTATAATTTTAATATATTTTAATTAACATTGTATAATGGTTTTAGACAATGCTCGTTTTATTTGTTTAGTGTTTAATAGATTGTATGCCATCCAGAATCACTTTGTGAGATAGGTAGCCATATACATTTGATTAATAAATGAATAAAAATGTTAATCATGTATGCTATTAAATTGATTCAAAGGCAAACACGTTTCTTAGGTTGGTTGGTTTTTTTGCAGACTTTTCATTAGCCAACTCTGCACTGAAGATGTAATCTAGTTGGGTAATGAAAGGTCTTCAAGAAAGTAACCAAGCTCAGAGAGCACCAAGGACTCTACAGTTCAATCCTGAGCTACAGATATTTTCTTCTATTGATAATTTTTTTCTTAACTACGAACAAATATAAGTTCACTGCAATTTATTTTTATTTTGTCTTAATAAAAAGCATAATCAAGATAAGTTTATCAAATGAACATTCTACTAAATCTTACAATAGATAACCTTAAACTCATAAAAAAGTATTATTTTTCTCCATCAAATCAAATCTTTTAAGTGTTTTAAGAACATAAAAGAGCAATGTGTTTCATAGAGTGTTATGGCCTTTGTGATCAGGCATGACAAGTTATTTATAATTCTATTTATATAATTTATTTTAAAGACTTGGAATTATTAGATAGTACAATAAAATTAGGCTTGACAGTTTTCAATTGAATGATACATTCTAAAATCAAATGCAGTTCAGCAAGTATATTCTTGGACTCTTAATTGTGTGTAATTGACCTTATCTTCAGCATCTGTCATCCTGATCTAATTACAGGACACATATATAGACACAGGGTTCTCCATAGCCCCCTTTCAAGTATTCATAAAAAAGATATTCTGGCGGGTGATGACAAAGCTCTGAATAGTCTCTGATCTTCCTATATTATAGGGGTGAACGTTACCCTACTCCACAAGCTTAGCAAATCAGTTTGCATAGCACTTGTAAGGGCATTCAGAGGTGAAAATAAGATGTTTTCAAATTTGCTTTCTTACAAATTGGGCATGAAGATATTAACCATAAATATTATCCATTCCTATGTGAAGACTAAATAAAAAGAGTAAAGGAATAAGCATAAGATTTGCTATGATGACTTTTCATCTGAATATAGTACCTTAAAAAAGGCCATGAGTATTCCAAAGGATGTTATATAATTCAGTCCACGCAAGACCATTGTCAGGAGCTTTTTCTTACATTCACCTTAAGCTGAAGCAATTATGTGGTCATATTAACAATTATATGAACAATGAAATAGATGTATTGTTAAGAGCACCTATCACCATTCTTTAATCGTACATCAGTCTAAAAGAAAATAGAAATCTTTTAGAAACATTTCAGACATCCTGGCTAACATCTAGTGAATACATTAATGAATATTGTACAATAACTGTTTAATGGGCAGCTCACAGTATGTTTCTCAGTTATTTCCTTTTCAGCAGCTAAATAAGGCAGATATATGAAAGACTGTATTCTGTACTGTGAACAAATGGTTCTACATCAGCACACTTGCCAAGTAGTTAGAAAGAGTCAGTGTAGGAGCATAATCAAAAATTAGCCCAAGATTGCTTGTACCGGATGGCATGCTTTAAATTAGTGTGGGTTGTTAAAACCAATCAGTTTAGTCACTGCTTCCCAGAATGTTTAATGTTCCAATGTTCTCATTTTCCAATTGCTTGGTCCCTGAACAGACCGTAGTGGGCCCTAGGGGAAATAAGGCATTACCTTAATTTGTATGTAAGTTACGATTCTTTAAAACCAACTATCTGATTTAAGATTGACATGTATTTAAGATAAGCCTATATACAGTGCCACAACTTCTATAACTCTACCGTAGTAGTAAGTGAATGCCACATAAGTACTATTGACTTAATAAATTGGTTTCCAAGTAGAAAAGAAAATAAAAAAAAACATTTGGCTTATTTTTTCCTTCCTGTTAAATGTGATGTCCCATTGTTACATAAATACTTGACTTTAAAATGTTTGCTGTTATTTTACAAATTTTCAACATTATCCTACTGCAAATTTTACTGCTGACATTTACCAAATTTTATTTCAAATGAAAGTATCATGCAAAAGGAAGTCAGACAAAGTGGTGCACATTCAGAGATACATAGGAAGTCATCTTTGAATCAAGATCTTCCTACCTGCCTCCATTCCACAACTGGAATCCTGATGGTAACATTCACAATCATGTCCCTGACTGCTATTTACTACTAAGTCCTTTATAGCTTATCTCCTTTCTAGTTATTCGAGTAAGGTACATTTTCTTCCAGATCTCAAAGCTTCTCTCCATTTTCTGTCTCTTTCCTATGGGCCTTTTCCAACAGGATCTCGACTATAACATATTCATCATCTACAAATACACACACACACATACACACCCTTCAATTAAAAAAAAAGCCTACAGACAGCACAGTTGAACCATCAGCTGAATCTTGTTCTACACTCAAAAAAATAAACACAAAAGTGGCCTCCTAAATGCTCATCATACCTTTCTATCAAGTCACAGTATATATAATATATTTAACATACTTAAAATAGTGCCATATAATATGGTCTGCCATGACCATACTGTATTTTCATAATACATATTGGATGGGAAGGTTTACATGTTTCCAAATTTTTCCACTAATCACTTCAGTTTTTGTAACAAAAGTCAAATTTTATTTCCCCCATTTTCAGAGTTAGAATATGGCTGTTTATGATATGAATACTAGAAAGCACTATTTATTAAATCCAGGGTAGCCATTTGTGGAGTTATACTGACAACCAATTTGCTATTTTAACTTATTTAATTTAGAAATCATAACCTAGCATATGCATCTTCTGGGGAGGTCAAGGGGAGCAAAGGATGTACGTGTGATGTAATATCATTTGTGCAATGATATCATAGTGCATATAATACCATTGCAGCTTTAATGGATGCCTGTGTGTCCTGGTGTTAAGCTTTATCCTGCAGCACTTATCTTTATGAATCTCAGCATCACCAATACCAAATGAGTCCATTTAATCCAGTTTATAGTTACTTGGCCTTATTTTTGTAATGTCCAACACAAAATATAACCTAAAGTAAAATAAACAAACATAGTGGGTTTGTTTAAAAAAAAAAAAAGAACCCTCATGAAATAGCACTTTTGGAATGTCTGTATTTTATATGATTGCATTCGTAAATGGCTATATATTTATGAATATATTTATGTGTTTAATGTCTTTAACATTTGCTATTTTCTCTTGAGAGCTTAAGGTGGCACACATAAATGTTTATTGCTGTTTTATCCCTTGCAGCTATGGGATATGATGTGCTAAGATTGACTGTTCCAAAGCCACCCAGCAACTTGAATGGTCAAGGAGAAGCTTAAACCAGTCTCTCCTCAGTCTGACCCTCTAACCACTATAATTCCAGACTCTAAATTAGCTCACTATTTGTATGTAATTGGTTTTAACTGAATTTACAGTCTAGTTTGCCAGATTGTGATGATAGGGCTTTTCCAAAGAAAATAAAAGGAATCAGTGAGTGTTATAAGAACACCTTTAATGAAGTCACAAGAGACACAACATTCAAAAATAAGGACAAAAGTAGAGCAAGGAATATATCTGCTTGCAGCAGGATGTAGAATTCCCTGGGGTAAATGATATAGGTTTGAAATGTATGAGATAGATGAACGTTTTCATTAATTGTCTTCATAGAATTTTAAGTTTGTTCCTTTTATTTTCTGCAGTTTGGGGATATAGCAGTAGGCATATAGGTCAGAATATTTTTGCTATCAGAGAAGAACAGGTTATGTTTTTCTATGCCATTTCCTAGTAGAATTGAAATAACAGGCTGTGTGATGTTAAAAAAAAGTTGCCAAACAACAAATGAGTTTTATCTTTTCAGAACTTTGTTATATTAGTCAAAATCATTCAGAAAGCTGAGAAAGTTGAGATTTAAAAAAAAAGCACATGACTATTTTTAGCACATTAATGGGAAAGTGTGTTATTTACACAGGGGCTTATTAACAGTTTTTCTCTAAAGGTAGAGTACAGACTTTTTTTCTCTCAAAGAAAAAAAATACAACTCCCATGGGTGTGTCAGGAACTCTTGAATTTACCTTAGTTGCAAAATGTCCAATGATTGTGTACAAAGAATCCATCTTACATTACATAGCCTCTGTGGCTTCTCATATTTTAAATCCCAAGACATCATAAGAAAACTCTTCCTCCTAGTCTTGTCCTATTCAAGAAATATAGGTGGCTAAAAAGGGATAACAGAATAAGAGAGTTGAAAGGCATTTTGGAAGTCTTCTAATCCAACTCTCTGCTCAAGCAGGAGACCCTATACCATTTCAGATAGGCTTGTCTAATCTGTTCTTAAAAACCTCCAGTGTTGGAGTGCCCACGACTTCTGAAGGCAAGCCGTTCCACTGGTTAATTGTTCTCACTGTCAGGAAATTTCTCCTTAGTTTTAGGTTACTTCTCTCCCTGATTAGTTTCCATCCATTGCTTCTTGTTCTGCCTTCAGATTCTTTGGAGAATTCATTGACCTCCTCTTCTTTGTGTCAGCATTGCTATCATGTCACCGCTAGTCCTTCTTTTCACTAGACTAGACATACCAATTCCTTAAACCATTCTTCATATGTTTTAGCCTCCTGCCTCCTAATCACCTCTGTTGCTTTCCTCTGTACTCTTTGCGTCTCAATATCTTTTTTATATTATATCATCCTTTACCAATTGTTAACAATATAGTCAGTTTAAAAAGTGTTGAAGGAACCTTAAAATATTCCATATTGAGATATAGAATTTAGCTTAATATTAGATAACATTGTGCAGAATTCTGTCATGCGTATATCCGGGCCTCGTGAATTAGTAGGGCTCATTCATTTAAGGTTATCATAAATCTATCAAGCTTATCTCACAGTTGCAAAATAATTCCATGTTTCCTATTTTCATAAGGAAATTCACTGGACAGACAGTATCTAAAGAGACACCTTTCATGTATCATCGTTCTTGAAGCCTTCTACTCTGGGTGAGTCAGGGCAGGAACGGTGGGCCTGGTTTTTGATTTAACATGCTCCATCATTAAGTGAATGCCATGGTTGCTAAGTGAATTCATGTATTCCTATCAGCATATTTCGCTAGCAACCAGCAACCGGCAAAAAAACTTTGTAAAGGGCACTCATGTGACTGCACAATGCTGCAACTGGCCATAAAAGTGAGAAGCACCCAATTGTGGCCATGTGACCATGGAGTTATGTGCAACCATTGGAACTCCAAAACTGGGTCATAAGTAGCTTTGGGGGAGTCCATTGTAACTTTGAATGGTTGCTAAGTGAAACAATTGCTTACTTCTGAACTAGGAGAAAAAGTTCAATTATATTTCATGCCAGAGCTGTGGATCAGCACTTAGAAGATATAATTGTTATCAAATTCAGTATTCAGTTATGGGAGGGTTAATGAATAGCAATAGAATGTATACTGAATGACATTGAACATTCTATCAGTAATATTATAATTATTGATCCATCAAATTGACCTATTATGTCTAAATTACTAACTAATATATTCTTGTCCATGTGTCTGCTTCAGATGTTCACCTGATGGATGAAGGAATAGAAGATCATGCATGCATGCTGGTTCTGTTCTGTTCTCATTTCTATTCAACCTTCATGCATTTAGGTGAGATGTACATTGAGCTTCTTCAGAGCTTCAGTTCAACATATGGGGTCAAGAAAGTGGAGGGAAGACATCTGGATCTATAATCCCATCTTTAGCCCTCCCCAACACTATACATTCAAATATACCATGTTATAGTTCATGAATCATAAGCTTACTCCTTGAAATATTGCCTAGGAAAATTGTGCTGTTCATAGTTGTAGTTTACAATTCAGTATTTCATCCTATATAATTTTTTTACAGCAACTCTGTCTATTCATATGTGTTTAAATTAATCTGTTTTATCTGATGACCTCCTAACATGAGCTGGATGTATCATTATGTACTACAGTTTTTGTTCCAGAAAATGTCAAAGTTTGATTTATCTATCCTGCTTTGCTTTAATTGTTCTAAATTGTTGTATGACTAGTCCTTTGTCCTCTTATGAATCATAGAGCAAACTAGCAGCACAGATTAGAATAACTTTGTCTGAAATACTTTAGTAATTTCAGTAGAATAAAAGGTATGCATGACACATACATCCAATGTAACCTTCAAAGCAGCAAATCATTAAAATATAAAAGTCAGATAGTGTTAGCATTAATTTTTTTATCAGAATTACAAACTTCCCAGTAAAAACTAAAAATGTAATTTTATTCCTGTGTACAATTTCACCATGCAATTGGGAAAATCTGTTGAACAATGACTTTATTAATTTTTCTTTTGACTTAATTTGAAATGTCAGGAGCCTGATCTCAACATGTGTTACCTTGTAACATGTTAACAAATGTCACTAGAACCCATGAGTGATTTCATAACTGTAATACAACCTTGGCTGGATCACAGAACTTAAATGCTAACATAATTACTATATTTCAGTTTCGAGTGATAAATTAGAACTGACAAAGTTTAGGAAAAAAAATAAGAAACTTTGAAACAGAAGCATGTTTCATCTAATGGATTAATCATTACACTCACCTGCCACCTTCTGTTTTTGTTAATAATTGAGATGGAGTAATTTCTGAAAATGTAGACGCTGTTTCCAACTAAGTTGGTTAACAGAATTCAGTTTTGTGAGGTTTAATATCCTAAAGCTAAATGCAGAGCATTTAGATGCAGAGCATTTAGAAAACATTCATTAATTTGGATTTCCTGCACATTTTCAAACCTGCACAATAAAATAGTTATTTGTCAATATATTTACTTCTGATATCTGTTTATATTGATCCTAATTTGTTGCCTTTAGAAAAAGGGGAGGCAGTTCGGACTTTATGGCCAGAATGAAAAAAGAAATCTTTCAAGGGACCTGGAAGCTTTTGATAGGCTATATTTGAGGCATATTATTGGGCTAGTTGGCTGAGAGATATTTCTTTGCTAGCACATAGTTCGAAGGGGAGACATTTACAACTGCAGCTCATTCATTGATTAAGCGATTAGCTCATGAGTAAAATTGTATTTTAACTAATAGCTCAGTTCCAGGCAGTATTCTTTAGAAAAAAGAGAGATAATGAGAGCTTTTGGCCAGAGAAGGCATACAGAACTATTAAATTGTATATGAATGAGTTTCAATAACATTTGTTTGGGGTTTGATGAAGTAGATTTCTAAAAAAATTATTGCCTCAATTTGTTCCCCTCTTCTACTTCTAAATTTACCACAATCCTTCTCCTATATTTCTCTTAAGATATTAAAGTTCCTTACATCAATACTAATATTAATATTAAAAATAAATACAATTCAAAATGTATTTTATAAAAATTAGTTTGATTCTTCTTTGCCACTTTTTAATTATGCTTTAAAATTCAGTTGAAGTCTTTGTTTTTCCTTCTTCTATTTCATTGTTTAAAAGATATGTATGTAAGTATTTATTGTTTTTATTGTACAGATCAAATACCTTTGACTCCAAAGAGACTATTATTATAACTGTAGAACAGATAGGCAGAGGACTAGCAGAGCGCTTCCATGAACACAAACTAGGTGTCAGAAGACATTGTGAAAACTGCTTAATTTCACAACACATGAACAGATTTAACCATAGCTTCAATTGGGAAGCTGAGTATTTTAGACCAAGTCAAATCCAAAAATGTTGGGGAATTCCTGGATACTTGGCACTCAGGTAAATCAGCCATCAATAGGCACATAGAGATAAACAATTTATATAGCATTCAAAAGAGACTTAAAAAAATTAAAAATCTAAAAAAAATCAGAACACTTTCTTGCCAAAAATCAGCACCCATATAAATAGGAATTGACACCAGGATTACCACCAGACAATCAATAAGGAACCAATACACTAATCAAGGAATTATCAATGAGAAAACAATTTCAGCATCATTAACAAGGCAAATTACTGTATATAAACATACAATAAACCCCACTCCTTTCTAGTGCTGAAGATGTTACTTAGTCTAGTAATAAAACATCTGCAAACAAACAACCAAGCTCAGACAGCACTAAGCACTCCACAGTTCAACCCTGTTCTCTATATATTTTCTTCTATTGGTACAGTAATGCCTTTCAGTGTTAATAAAATAAACAGAGACAAAAAGCCCTATGCTCTCATGGAGTTTTTATCTCTGTAAAAGGCCTGAAAGTGAAATAAACATTCTTTTATCCATTTTATTTATTTATTTATTTATTTATTTATTATTTGAATTTATATCCCGCCCTTCTCCTTGCGGACTCAGGGCGGCTGACAATCAATTAAAAACACCACTAACAATCACAAGTTAAAATTAATTAAAATGAAATATTTAAATTGTCTAATTAAAAAGTAATTAAAAACCCTCTAAAAAACCCCTCTTAAAAATTATCCT
>NW_015386926.1:154157-160251 GCF_001527695.2 Protobothrops mucrosquamatus | reverse complement strand
TTATCTGATGACGCAATGAGGGTGGAGTAGTAATTAGACCTCGCCACCCTCATTGCCACAAGGTAGGATCTGACATGTGTCCTTACCTGTGTTCGGTCGGGTTCGGTTCGGGTAGTCCTCCAACTGCTCTCTAGGCGTCTTTTCCGGCGTTTCATCTCTCTCAGCTCCTCGGTAAACCAAGGCGCCAATTGAGATCTACATCGGGTCAGAGGCCGCAACGGCACGACTCGGTCCAGTGCTGCGGCTGCGGCCACATCCCAGGCCGCAGCCTGATCTTCCGCCGAGTCGTGACCTAGATCCTCCGGATATGGCCCAAGGTCCGTCAGAAACCTCTCCGGGTCCATCAGGCGCCTGGGACGGAACCATCTAGCCACTCTCTACACTATGCTGTTCAAGATTCAGAAAAAGGGAAAGTTAAGATTGTCTTATGTCATATCCCAAGCTAGAGTATTTATTAATAGCAATTTTATTAGACTTGTTTCTGAATTTATAACTCCTTTCTTACTAAAGGGACAAAAGATATTGGGCATCTTTGCCTTGTACAGCTTAGTAGGATTTCAATTTAAATCATATTTTTAAATTATTTTTGTAGTTAGATCAGATCAATTTATCTTTCAAACTTTGAAATTGTTTAAAGTTTTAAAGAATCCAGGCAACTAAATCAAATGCTTAAAATATTTCCAATGCACAAACTTACCATTTCTATTTCATATCACATTCAATAAACTGAGACTGCAATACTACTTTTACTCTGTTTATGAAAAAAAAATCAATTCTATTTGTCATTTGCAGAAAGACAGCTTAAACTTGAATTACAGTAGGAGTACCAGATATCTTAAAATCTATATTGGATTATGTGGGGCTGTATAATTATCAAAACTTTATACTGAGGCCAACAAGGTTTGGCAGCTTACAGAATTTCCTAATTCTGCATTACATATTTCCTAATTCCTCCATCACTGTTGGTTATCAAATCTAAACTGTATCTCTGCTGCTGATAGCAGTTTTACTCACATTTGTATCCTATGCACTTTGTTATTATCATTGCTGTTGTTATTGTGTCAAGTCATTCTTGACTTTTGGCAACTCAACTGCTTGGACTAGTCCCTGCAATTTTCTTGGCAAGATTTTTTGGAGGCGGTATGATATTGCCATCTTCCTAGGACTGAGAGTAAGTAACTGGTCCAAGTTCACTCATTAGCTTTGGCCTAAATCAGGATTAAAACTCACAGTCTCCCAGTTTCTAGCCTAATGCCTTAACCAATAATTTTGATGTAGTATATACATCAGCAGAAAAATCAACCAATTCTTTAACTCTTTGAACTGAGTGACAATTTCTTCATTATCGTTTGGAAGTATAAGTATAATGTTTTTATATTCTTAGTTTTTTTGTATGTGAAGAATTTTGAATTTTTGCATTTCATTCTTAAAAGTTTTATTTCAGTGTAAAAATGAAGTCACAGTCCTAAGCAGTTCTACGGAACTTTGAATTCCTTACTTGTCCTTTTGCCAAATATTGGTGAGACACCAGTAGAAGAGAACATATGTACTCAAGGATTGAAATGATGCTGGGGGGGGGGGGGAAGGCAGATTTAATCCCAGGAATCCATTGGAAAAAAGACGGAAAATAGAACTGCCAATATTGTAATCATCTTATACAAATAGTTTCTATAATGAAATAGTTTGTTCACCTCTGATCTGCATATTGAAAAAGAATGTAATCCAGTTAGAATGCTGAGAAAATGGTAGCAAAAATTATCAGGGAGTTTGAATACTTTTCTTATTAGAAAGGATTAAAATATATGAGAAACTTTCATTTAAACTGAAGGAAAAAGACAATTGAGGTGTATCAAATTATGCATGCCATAGAACTAAAGACAAGGAAATTTGTTTTTCTCTCTCTCAAAATATCAAGATTCAGAGTTATCCAATGAAGCTGATTGGAAGAAAATTTAGAACAATCAAAAGGAAGAGGAATTCGTTGCCTGGAGGTTAATGAGGAACATTGGTTGGCCAAGATAGATACCAGGGATGAGATCTTTTTTGTGGTGACACTTTATTTTTGTAGTACAGAATATAGACTTGATGTTAATTTTGGTGGCAAATGTTTTTTCTCACCTAAGAGTTTTGGTTATATTGTTGATGCTTTTCTAATTTACTCAGGAAGAGTGCATTCTTTGCCTGATTTTTGCACTATATTATACATTTAAGTTGGAGCTGTTAGATCTAAGAGAAGATCGAGGGTAATATTTTTAAATAAAGTAAAACAAAAAAATTGACTTTCCTAAAGTGACTCTTCTGTTCTATTAATAATGGCTGATAATGGTAACATTTTAGAATATAATCACATCCCTAAAATAATTGTAGTTCCTCTTACATAGTTTTAGGCTCCTTTCTGACCCAGGAATAATATTATTTTGTTCCATCTATATCTGCTTCTGTGCAATATTTTCTTTCCTCATTTGAAAACTAACCCTTTGTCTGGGAACTGCATTGGCTAAAATTACGTTGACTTGTTTATAGCTCAATTATCCTCTGGGCCATGTATTGCTTCACCTGGTAGAATCATGCAAATTGCTGTCTAAATGATGTAGTATTTACCTTTGCTAACAAATGCAAGAAAGCTTACTGCATGACCGATGAAGGAATAACAAAGAAAACAAGTTTCAAGACAGGAAGCAAATTGCTAGGCAAAAGTTGTAAACTGTAGCCTGATGAATTTTTACAGACTATTAATTCTGTGGTAATGTTTTATTTATGCATAATTAAATGTGAGCATAAATAGGGACTTCTGCCATATTATCATCCACACTCACTCATAGTTATAATTTCGTGTCTTTATTAGTATCTTAATGCCAGTGGGACACTAAGTGCTTCAATCTAAGAAGTGTCGTGTTAGCAAACAATATGTAGGGAGTGTTTACTGATAATTACCTTGATACACTGTCAATTGGGCTTTCAGCTACTGAAAGAAATCTGCACTCATCACTCATATTTTTGCTTTTGATGTTTTCATGTTAGTTGGAGACAGACTATCAGAGGGAAATACACTAAATCGTCTCCAACTATCTCCCATCAGGAGATGTACAGCAATGGATAGAGAGGAAAGATTTTTTCCTAGTGGTGGCACACCTGCTATGGAATGTTCTTCCTAGGCTTTTATCTTTCATCTACCCTTAGGTGTTTTCCCAAGTCTTCACTTCTTAAACATGCTTCAGTTGTTATCCTAATGATAGGTGACTAGACAGTATTCCATGATGAATATTCTAGGGTTAGTTTTAAGTAAACCTGCACAGAATCGGGCAGAGAGGGATAAAATGAGGCTGAAATGCTAATTCATTAAAAAAAATATTTAAAAAAATTGAATTGTAACTGTCTGACTATTTTGTTTTGTGTTTTTGTTTTTTTCTTAAACAATTTATGAAAACAAAGTTCAGAGAACATCAGAACAACATAGAAAAAGCAGAAATGCTTTCAGTTTCTTTTAAAAGTAGCTATCTTTGTATTTTTGGAAATAATGGGGGTAAATTGATTCTATGCACAAGGCCATCAGTTGTAGATTACTTTAAAACAGAGTAGCAGAATCAATTTTGTCCCAAGTCTCTGATCTGCGTAGAGAAAGGCTTATTTCTGTAGCTAGACACCATTAAATGTTATAGCTTGGAACACACAGTATTTTACTGTTTCACAGTGAAAACCAAGGTATCGAGTGACACAAATGAATGGAGCTATATCTTCCAATTATATGTTTCTATCTTCTGAAGGAAAGTGGAATTTGAAGATACTAAATGTAACAAAGACATTTTTTTCATTAATTATTTGTAAAATAAGTTTAAATAGAGCTGTCAAGTAAAGGATTGCCTAAAGTTTCAAAAAAAAAAGAGATTATAGAAAACAAACACTTAAGACAGTTAAAATTTAAATTGCATTACTCATTTAGTCAGAAGGAATAGAGTTTCTTAAAATAATTTTATTTTGTGTTTATAACTGCAACCCCTTTAGCTTAACACCCAGGTATCCACAGGGTGGGATCTAAAATATCAAGAAGCCACCATCATGTGAATTGATCTGACCACTTACCAAATTTTCTTGAACTAAGTGGAACTTACTTTTTGGTTGATATATAAAGAACTATTCATACTAATTCCACAAGAAAAGGCCTAAACGTATACATCTACTGAAGAAGAAGCTAAGAAGCTAAGCTTAGCTAAGCTAAGAAGAAGAAGACGGTAAGAAAATCTCATCCCTGTGCCATCCACTTTCTTGGTTTTATTTTTTATTTTTAAAAATTGTAATTGTTTTTATATTTATCTTTTTACTGTTTGTAAACTATACAGAGTTGTGTCATTAGTGAGATGGGAAATAAATAAATAAATAAATAGCTGTCACCCTCAGTTACTGTTGCAGGTATTATAAAATCTGATAAGGTCCACTTTTATATGTAACCTAAAATGATATAACCTTGATATTAATGATTTTCTTGACCATTTTTATTTTTTTCACTGTGAGGGAAGGTTGTTTTTTATATTCTTGACCAAGAGTATTTTCCAAAGTTTTCAAAGATAACTTTTTTTTTATGTTGTATTATATTAATATCTCATTGTTTAGTGTTATGAGAAGGCAAAATCAACAATTAGAAGTTGTTTCTAATTTAGGCAAAGTAGAGATAAAATCATATAATGCATCTTATATAAAATATTCCACTGGAATGAACCTGTTCTATACAGTAATAGCATTTTGTCCTTTTTATTACTTTGTCTCATTTTTTCCTACTAGTTCTCTTTTAATTTGATAGATGCAATTCCAAAATGTCTTTCAAAAGAGAATACCAGTGTTTTTGCACTATTTAGTTACAAGATGATCCATGGATGTGTGTCTTTTCAATGTATAATTGTAACTTTGTACATGAAATGTGACTTTCAGCTTCCCTGGTTTTTCATTTCAATTAAATCCCAAGGGAAACCAAAATGAGGAAGTTCCTGCAATTCAGTTTTCTTTTTGTAAGATAAAATAGGGAAAAAGAGCTAGAACAAAAAAATATCAATAACAGTATTAAATTTTAAAAATATAGCAACCAACAAATTCCAAGGATATATTCAATTTTTTTTAGATAATATGAAATAATTTGTGTGCATATGAAAAATATTGAAAAAAATATTTGTACTTTATTTTAAAGCTATATATGATGGCCAATTTTGACTGTATTTCTTGTTCATTATACAGTTTTATGGTGGTATTGTTAGATTGGAAGATTAATTTATAAGTATTATGGAGTAATCCAACTTCAAGAAATGTAGTTAAAAAAAAAACTGTTGGGTAATTGTCTCAATTTCTTCAAAGTTTGCAATAAAAATACTGACCGTGTAGAAGTTTCCAGTAAATAGGATAACAGATACCCATTTGTTTACATGCTGCCAACATAATGTAGACAAGCTGAAGTTGATATAGTATAATGTTATTATACTATAATACTATTTTAATTAAGTTCATACACAATTCTTGATAGCTTGCTAAAAGACATTTAAAAGGAAATCTGAGTTTTGTTTAACACTTATAAGATTCCCTTATTAAATGGATATACAAATTGTATTTATTACGGCTGATTGTCTCATTTCAAACTAGCTGGTAACTATGTCCATTCCTTTTCCAAAATGTATTCAGAAATCATAGGGTTTCTATGCAATTAACTCTCTTAACCAAATAATCATCAGGTTGAAAGGGATGGAAAGTTGTCAATAATGTTAGAAGTGAACTAACAGCAAAGCTTAATCATTTTGATGAATAGTATCTGTGTTTCTTATAAATTAAAATAATTATTCTATTTATTTTCTCCAATTTATGTATTGTTTATGTTTTATATTTAGAACATAGAACATAGAATAAGAGTTGAAAGGGATAATAATAATAATAATAATAACAGGATTTATATGCCGCCCTTCTCCCCATGGGACTCAGGGCGGCTCACAGCGTATTAAAACATCATACAAAAAAATTTCCCCTACTAAAAACCAATTAAAACCCAAATATTGGTAGCTGTGGCTCTTTAAAATCGTTAAAAATTGTCCCTATTTAAAACTCACCCTAGGTCAGGCCC